>NC_081427.1:19370689-19581920 GCF_949786415.1 Peromyscus eremicus
GGAAAAGGGAGGCCATGGATTGGAAAGAGAGCAAGGAGGGGCACTGAACAGTTCTTGAGGAAGGAAAAGGAAGAGGGCAATGTAATCGTAATCACAAACATGAAAAAGGAACAATGGAAAACTTTTACTGCTTAATAGTTATTCTCAGATTGATTGTGTTCCTTTATTTGTGTGCCCACATTCAGCCAGCCATGGACCAACCATGGTTCTTCAGTACATTCTGCCCTTTCCTGAATCTTACATCCACAGAGGAGGAAGAGAAGAAATTTCCCTATCAGGCTGGATTCCTGTCCCCAGGCAGGTTCCACTGCTCCAGCACCTTGTGTACTGCCACCGCCAGCTCTCCTGAGATGGACTTCTGAGCTCCTCCTGCCTGATAACGTCTGCTTGGACCATTATCCAGGACTATTTGTCAAATTATTGCCCCAAGCTAGTTCTTCTTTCTTTACAAAGGGGAGGGGAAGGACTCATTCCTGTCTTTGTTTACATGTATCCCCACTAGGTTGGGCTGTAGAGCGGAAGAAATACCTACAGCTAATTCCAGAATCTAAGAGCTCCACAGGTTGAGAACTGTTACTTCCGACTTGCAGATTTGCTCTGCAAATGAGAGAGTCCTCCCACCCCCAACTTTGAGCTATGGCACTTCCAAAATCCAGACACATTTCAGAGCTGTAAAGATTTTCCATTAGCATCACAGTGCTTCTGAAACTTCAAACTTGCTTCATTTAAATCCCTCACTGCAACTAATTGAAGGTTATTTCACTGTTGCTGGAGAATTTCTCTCCGGCTCCCGCCACCAAGTCCCGCCAGTCCCAGAGCCCACTTATAAAATAAACACACAGACTCTTACATTATTTAAACTGCTTGGCCATTAGCTCAGGCCTGTTATTGTCTAGCTCTTACTCTTATATTTAGCCCATTTCTATTAATCTTTACTTTGCCACATGGCTTGTGGCTTACCGGTACTTTACATCTTCCTTGTCCTGATGGCGGCTGGCAGTGTCTCCCTCTCAGCCTTCCACTTCCCAGAATTCTTTTCCTTGTCCCGCCTATACTTCCTGCCTAGCCAATGGCCAATCAGTGATTTATTTACTGACCAATCAGCAACACACTTGACATACAGACCATCCCACAGCATTTCACCCATTTAAAATGTTGTTAATTGTGAATTTACATGAAAACTTACCCCTCTGTACACTTTCTGTCTGTCCACTATATTTTTGTGGAAAGAGTGGGACTAAAATATAGTTGGAGTTAGCAGTCAATCTGAGCCAGCAACCTTTTTGCCATTCCATGGAATCTGAGAACTTATAATTATACTTAAGAATCAGACTTGCTTATCTGGATAATCTCTAAATCTAATGGCAGCTATCCAGTAGAGGAACATATGAGAAGCGCAGGGAGGTCACATGGTGATGAAAATGGAAAGTTTATTAAGGAAGCCACAGTGCAAAGAAGAGCTAGAGCCACCAGAAGCTGCAAAAGAAAAGCAAGTATCAACCCTAAAGTGTGAATTTGGGCCTGATAACACCTCAGTTTTGATTTTTATGCTCAGGAATGATGAAAAGTTTACTCTACATTATTTTAAATGACCATATTTGTTGTGATTCATTAACAAAAAAAATACAGAATTTTTCCCTCTCCTCATCACTACACAGAATTTTCTACGTTTACTTATGTACTGACAACTCTTCTGATGTCTTGTGGATGAGGAGAACAAATGAATGGCAAACTCAAGATAGTAGATACAGTAGATACATTGTCTTTGTTGATACTCATTTCCATCTCACATATGAACATAATGTGTGACTTCTAAAGTACAGAGTTACTTAGAAAAACCCCATTTTGCAGATACAGAAGAGAAAGTTGAGTTTTCTATATTTTAGTAGACTAACATCTACTTGTATAAGTCTGTAATTTAACGAAAGGAAAGGGCAGGGGAAGCGAGATTAGGCTAATAACTTCCCATGGAATTATGACTTGAAAGCTGCTAAGCAAAACTTAAAATTTGCTTTTGGTTTATATTTCACAATGATGCTTATATAAATACTACCTACTGCATCTATATAACATCCATTTACATCTCTTTTGTCCATGACCATGATCCTTCAGACATTAGTGTTGAGTTCAGTTTGACTATTAACCCCTTGATAATGATAGTGTAATTCACTAAGAATATTATCCTATAAACAGTAAGAAATTTGAGTAAGATAGAAAGCACAGTGATAAAATGTTTTAAAATAGCTTTACTGGATCTATGAGCATGCTTTGTCTTGAAAAGCCAAGCAAACTCATAATTCATACTTAAAAGTTCCAAAACATAATTTCTACTTAGCTATGTTAAAAGACATTGAATTCCTGTTAGAGCAATGAGTTCTCAGCAACTTAATTTCACATGTCAGAACACGAATCTAGTGTGCATTGTGTAAAAGGATGAAAGTCTAAATCAAAATGATCATCAAATTACTGCCTTATTCAAGGTCTATTTCTTGAAATTCATATGTTTCTCGGGCCCCAGAGAAGATTAAACAGATGTTGGTGCCAGTTGTTGTCTAGCTGGAGGAAAATTGAAATCGTGACCTCTTGAGCACTGTCCACAGATCTGTTTACTTCACTGGTCTGAGGCAGTTTTTTTTGAGAGAAATCCTAACAGTGAATTTTTACTTTAAGGAGAAGCAATATATGTTAATATCTGATGTTTTTTAGCATCAATATGATGGTATACACTTAATCAGCATTTAAGGAAATTACTAATTATATTACCATTTGATGTAAAAATGCACTGTTTTTTGAATGATCTTGTAAGTCTTGCTGATGCCAAATTTAAAATAAATTGTTTTTTAAAAGATTTTATTTAGTATCAAGGACTCTATTAGCTTTAGAAAACAAATCCAGTGAAATATAATTATGGTTATAAAAAGTAACTTATTTAGAACTTTAAGTTATGCAAATATGTACCATTAATTTTCTCTCTGAAGTAGACTAATTCATTTTTTTCCAAGATCATAAGAAATGGACCGGAGAGATACCTCAGCATTTAAGAGCACTTGCTACTCTTGCTAAGAACCCCATTTCAGCTGTTAGCAGATAGATAGTGGATTAAAACCCTCTGTAACTCCAGTTGCACAGCATGAAATGCCCCATTCTGGCCTTCTTAGACACTAGACACTCATGTGGCACAATATATTTATGTAAACAAAGCACTCATATACATAAAATTAAATACATCTTTAAAAGTAGATTATCTAGAATCTGATCAATCTATGTGATATAGTTTTATTCAGAATTCTTTATAAAATCTGCACGTTACTTTTAGATATAGTCCCTATAAAATATTATAGCATACTAAGTATGTATAAGATTTCTAAAGTTTAAATGATTTAGCTATTTAAATATTCCAAAGTATATTATCTTCTCATACTTCTCTTAACTAAATTATACTTAAATAAAACAAAGAAAAACTTGCCATAATGTTTTGATATTATAGATAGCAAAATTGCAAGATAACCAAAGCATTCAAGACTTGACACTACCTATAACAGAAAAAAGAATAATTAAGCCGGGCTGTGGTGGTGCACGCCTTTAATCCCAGCACTTGAGAGGTAGAGGCAGGCGAATCTTTGTGAGTTCAAGGCCAGCCTGGTCTACAGAGTGAGATCCAGGAAAGGCGCAAAACTGCACAGAGAAACCCTGTCTCAAAAAAACCAAAAAATAAAAAATAAATAATTAAAACATTATGTTTTAATATTTTAAAACAAATCTTGCCACTAAGACCACTCATAGAAGCTACTTATAAGAATATCTAGTAGGGAATTTACTGTGGATAGATGTATATTACAATGAGAAAATTACCTCTAAGCTTCATTCATAAGCACATTGGTAGCTAATGACATTCTAAAATATTTAGTCTAGAACTAATAAAACTGCTTTATATTTGGCAGTTCTTAGAGCAGAATGTTTTATGAATGGCAACAAGGGCATGCATTTTCAAAATTTGTTTCTATTTTATTGTGAATGGAGAATGTCTGGTAATTTCAAAATCATTGTGACAAACATCGTATGTGATTAATGTTAGGCACAGTTGAAAAAATGCATTCGGCAGTCTATTATTGTGTCAGCAGTCTCTAATGAATCAACAAAATAGTCATTATATACTTATTACCAGACACATACACACTAATGGCTAAACAGTAGTAACTTCACTTCAATGAGCTGGGTGAGATAATAAAGACACCTAACTTTTTAATCATTAAACTTTTTCTCATAATTGTACCTGTAATTCAATATTTTGTGAGTTACTAAGCAATTACTTCTGAAGGCTTCTGCTATCTAGAGAAATACAGAATCTGCATTGATGTGAGCCTTTTTTTGTTGTTGTTGTTGCAAGTTCAACTAGCACCTTTTTTCAGGAAAGTACATTATTAGAAAGATGACTAACCAAAACAAAGAAAAAACAACGCGTGGTTCCTCAGATTTGTTTGGTTGGCAGAATTTCCCCAAAATCTCATCAAGCGTGGTTGTCACTGCAAAGACGATGAGACACTTATCTGATGCCAATGATAAAATTCAAACTCTCAGGAGAAAATTGTAACTCTGGAAAACCTGTCTCTGTCACTGTGAACTTGGCAGCTTCCAAACACATACTCGTCTGAGGGTATCAGCCAGAGAAGTTTAAAATGTGAATTTCCTAAAAGCATAATAAGATGTGTCAAGCTTAAGAAAATGTGTATATCAAAGTAAATAAATTTTAAAATTACTGATAAATACATGATATTTCAGTGGCATGCATGAATAAAAGAACTTCCCATGGTACAAGACACTACCCTGTGGTTTAGTATGGCACCAAAAAAAAAAAAAGAGGCAATGGTTCAGATTTCACACTACAGTTAACCTTTAAGAAAGTTCCCCTTGCCAAACATTACTGTTATATCAAAGTAGATTATACATTATACATATGTATCTGAAAAGTCTATTAAAACACTCTTCCTTTATCTAAATACTTCTGTGTAAGGACTGACTTTGTTCATATAAGCCAAGTCAAAGTCGTATCACAGCACCTGAAGTTCAATAATACACAAATCCACCTCCTTTTTTGGGGGGAAGACATATATTAAATATATCAACAAAATATGTGAAGACAATGTCACTTTTTATTGCGTGTGAGAGATTTGCCTGCATATGTGTCTGTGCACCACTTGCATGCAATGTCCTCAGAGGCCAAAAGAGTGTGCAATCTCCTGAAACCAGAATTACTGAGAGTTGTTAGCCACCACATGGGTGGTGGAACCGAAATCCAAATCC
Organism: Peromyscus eremicus; assembly: GCF_949786415.1. Classification (NCBI taxonomy): domain Eukaryota; kingdom Metazoa; phylum Chordata; class Mammalia; order Rodentia; family Cricetidae; genus Peromyscus; species Peromyscus eremicus. The sequence goes on from NC_081427.1 coordinate 19,375,991, forward strand.
TTTGCAATATCCTCAAGCGTTCTGAACTGTTGTGCCATCTCCCTAGACAAAAATAATGACATTTTCATCATTAACAGTATAACACTTTATTATGAAGTAATTTTCATAAAATATAATTGATATTAGCATGGAACATTTATTATTGTTGTCTTAAATGAAATATTGAATGGCCCAAGTTGCTTAAAGTCAATTTCTATAATGGTAAATGTTCATAGTGTGTATCACAGAAAACATTATTAGGTCATTTGATTGCTTTTAAGACTTTACAAGAGCCTTAACAATGAAAAGATCAAACAACTACATTTTTTTTTTTATTTCTTTTGGTGACATGTGAGCATAAGCAAATATATGCCTACGCTTTAACAAGAAAGTACTAAGTATTCAAGAACTTCTTAACAGATACAAACAGAAGCACTATAAAATGTAAAAGACATTGAAAGAACAAAGGTGAAACAATTGTTAATGATAGTTTAAGAATCAATTCTCACACTTTCACTTGAAACTCACATCTTCGTTTGTTCTTATCCACTCAAAAATTTTAAATATCTGTACATTTTTTTCAAGTTGGTTTTGCTTCAAAATTTGGAAATGATTTTGTTTTCTTCAGGCATCCCTCCAAAACAATCACTAGTTTAAAACGGAGCGTTATAGTAATCGAGTCTCGCTTATGCAGCCCAGGCCCATCCACTGGAGATTTCAATGTGCCTCCTTCCAGATACAGAATCTGCCAGATGTGGAAGAGCAGAGTCCCTGAGCTCTCTTGGATGATAGAGTCCAGGACACCTCCCTCAGACATCAGAAACCATTACAACTTTCTTTGACACATAACTCTTTCCTCTGAAGTTGAGTCTTTAGATCAGAGAAGTGATATTTTAATTGGAAATTATCTAAGTCTGCCCTTACAAATATAAAGTAGAACCACAAATTCATGGAAGTCACTTAAGTTTAATAGAAAGCTACCTTACTTCACTTCTAACGAGTCTAATAATTTTACTTGACAAAGATATTTTGTCAAGAAACGGTTAGACAGCAATTAGTTTAAAATCTCTACAAGAGGGTTGACAATAGAGTTCATTGAAAAATCACTGTAACTGGGATTGGGTTATATTTAATTGAGTTGTTTGCCAAAGGGGTCCCATGGGAACCCCCAAATTACCCAGGCTGTTGTCAAGAATAGGTTACTCTCTTCAAACTAATAGCGAAGCCCCAATGCTAAAGGCAACACCTTTACAAATAATTGAGCGTGGAGAAATCAAGTTGATGCCTACATGGAACCTGAACTCCTACATTCCAGTGCCTTCGGTACAGGAAGATACTCTGCATGCTACCAAAGGAGAAATATAAATACCAAACCAGCAACAAACCCTTTGATCAACTATGGTGCCCTGTCTACAATACATACTTGGTTAATGGTGGCACAAATATTACAGGAATAACCAACCAATATCTGATTTGACTTAAGGCCCACTCCATGAGATGGTGCCCATATTCAATACTGCTTAGGTGACCAACAACCTGAGACTAGATAGCACAGGGACCTAGGGCAAAACCATAGAATAATGTTCTAAAAAATTTTTAAATGTAGTGATAAAATGACTCCTAATGATATTCTACTGTACTCATACATCAATGTACTGCTTAGCCATCATCAGAGAATCTACCTCCCACAGCAGATAGTAAAAACTACAGAGGCCCACATCTAGACATTATGTAGAGATCATATCCCTTCCATCACCGCTCAGGGAAATCCACAGAAGAGAAAGCAGAAAGAGTGTAAAAGCCAGAGAAGATTGAGGACACCAAGAAAACAAGGTCCTCTAAGTCAACATGATCTCACATGAACTCATAGAGACTGAGCTATCATGCACAGGGCTAGCAAAGCTATAACCTAAGACTGAAGTATAATTTTTGGACTCAGTCATCATCCTCCAGGCCTACTAGAGCTGAGGCTCTGTTGTGATCAACCACCAATCCCTGCAGCTCCACTAAGTAGGTGTTGAGATAGTAATGTTATGGGATATTATGGCCACATCCCTCTGAAGCTCACAATTCCACTTAGTACTGGTTGTAATTGCACAAAGATGGGTCTGTCTATTTACAAATCAATTATTTTGATTACTGCATTGATTATTATATTATTGAAGAAGTATAACTTAAGGATTGTGATTAGTAAATATTCCACGAACCATCTCTTATTAAGGGCCTAATAGTCACATAGATTTAATAATAAGTCAAATGCATAAATGATAAATGAATGCATGAAATAATACAAGCCACAGGATTTGGTACTAAATTCTACTGACTACAACTTAATCAAACAATGTTGCTGCATCTTCCATGTTCATCAGAGCAGAATGGATTTATACTTTTTAGTGTGTATCTTTGATGTGTTTTAAAACAGTTTTTGACAAATAGCTGGAGTGGTCACTTCACATAGAGAAGGTTGTCTGTATTTATGAGCTATTCTGCTTTGCATTGGAGCAGAAGGGGCAAGGTTATGCTCCCACGTGAGAGGAGCAGGGAGAGGAAGAATTCTTCAACCCTTGTGATTTCCTTTTAACAATTCCCTAAGAATATTTAATTTTTCATCTTTTGATGGAACATATGAAAGTAATTACTACAATTTTGTTGTGACAAAAGCACTTCGGTGATGTCCAGATGCCAAAGAGGATTAAAACATTTGATGATTGCAATAATCTCCACTAACTCCTTTACAAAGTGCAGATCTTTTAGGGTCACAGTCACAGGACAGAAACTGGAATTAATTACCAGAGGCGCGTGGCTTAGTTTCTTGGACTGGGTTTCCTCATTCTTCTACAAGGGATATTACTAGGGTGTTGCAGTAAATGTCAGAGGCTGAGAAAATAGCAGTGGTATAACCCTACAGAAACCTTCTTCCTATTCATAGCCCAAGTTTCTTGTCCTGATAAGCACTGTGACAGGAAGTACATTTGTGGCTCCTGTGCAATTGCACAGACTAATCATCATGCCAGTCAAGTCCCTGTGAGTTCCAGAGCATCATAAAAAAAAAAAAACCCTCTGGAAGATGAAATTGGCTGTGCAAATGTGACTTTAATACACTATCATAGGCAGACCAGTTGTCCTACTGAAGGAACAGAAGGTCACTGGGGATTGACTTCAGCAAGTGTTATCTGTAAATGGCTTATGGGATAAGAAACAAGGAAGTATCTTCCTGAGAAGGAAGTTATTGCTAAGTCATGAGGCCAACTCTTGTGCTGTGGGGCTCTGAAACGAAGGTTTCGAAGGAGAAACCTCTGAGAATGCAATTTTCTTTGGATTCTCCCGAAGGCCAGATTCTGCTGCAGCTTTGAATTTCTGGACACTTTTATGTATGTAGCTTTGGTCCAGCTAATTTTTAGCACATGAATAAAATATTGCAAATCTCAACTTTTGTGGATTATCAAAATCAATCTTAGAAATGATTTGCCATTACTTAGGGGTAGTATAAAGTTTAATTTTATGCTATTTAATATGTTTAATAACTCAGGAGAAGAAGTGAGAGGCACAGTTGAAAAAAGATATTAAAAATTTACAACAGAAGAAATTTATAGGTTTTCAGTAGAGTCATTTCATGCCTTAATGTGGCAGTGAGTACCTTCCTTGTATATTTATTCTAAGGGATGGGAATTCATCTTTCAAAAAATTTAAATGATCATGTAATGGCTACTATTTATCTCTATTATAAAACTTTTTATCTATAAAGAGACAGTCATGTAATCTCAGTGTAAGTTATATTAGAATTATTTATAACAAAGTAAATATCATGACCCATTAAAACAAATGAAAAAATAAAACATTTCTGAAATTGCCTTCTCCCTCCTATACTTATTCCTCTATATCCTTCCCTAACATCTCTGCTCTCATTTTCAATGGTCATTATTTCACATATACTGCTTCCCCTAAATAGTACATTGTTGTTATTATGGTTAATTATGTTTAAATCTATACATGGATTTATTTATGAGTTCTCAAATACCTAAATATTCACTCTCATTTACATCTCTCTTTTGTTGGTAAAGATCATTCTTTGCTTGGGATCAAAGCTAGGACACACAACCTTTCCCACCCTAAGCAAAAGCACAGAGGCTGTGAAACATCCATGGGAAATTCTTATTTTGTGATGGTCCTGAAGACTCTGTGTTAAAAGAAAAGAATAGAGACAGCAGGACATGCATCTCATTGAGTCACTTGACAAAAGTAAATCTTTGTATAGGAGGAATAAACTGACTTGTTGGAGTGATTTCTTTCATTCATTCAAGGAACTGTACTGGCACAGCATCTCTCATCTAAAAATGTACATTCAAAGGACTTCAGGAATTTGTATCATTAGCATGAACATTTCTGTATAGAATCCATCAATATTGATGTTGGCACGACAATCCATTCCTTTTTCTGCACAGTGTAATTCTCTCTTACTTCACTAAAAACAACCTTGTGTTGTCAGTTGGTTCTCATCTTGGAGTGGTACTGCTAAGTTGCAGCTTATGAAAATACTCTATGCAATGGCAATCATTCATGACAATTCATTTTCATATCTAATATGTATAAGAGTCTCGCTTGCTCCAATCCCTTGCCAACAATGTGAATGTTAGATGTTTTAATACAATGGAGATCAAATAGGACTTGCTATGATTTTTCATTTCTTTAGTACAAATTAGTTTGAGTAAGTTTGAAGATATTACACACACACATATATACATATATAATATACATATGTGGAATATACAATGGAATAATATACAACTGTAAAGAGCTTATACATGTAACTTGATCATTATTCTCTTGTGTTATATTTTCCTTATTGATGTATAAGATTCTTCATGTATTCTAAATGTTAATTATCTCTTACTTCATTCAGAAAACATGTTTTTCCAATTCCTGTTTTTGTTTTCCTTTTAATTATATTATTTAATATATTATAGGTGAGTATATTAATATTTAATACTTTTCTACCTTGTTTTTTAAAAAAGGGGGGGATACCCAATGATTTAAAATTCATTAAAGCCATTATTTTCTCATTTCCCAGAGAAAGTATAATGAATCAGCATTGACTAGGACATTATAATATTTTACACTTATTGTTTTTCTCTTTTAGAGAGAGAAAATTAAAAATATGCCACAGAACAAAAAATAGATAAAAAAATAAAAATTCTACTCTATCAAGGTATAAAAATAGGAACCACATATTTCTTTCTGATGATTTCAATGATTAACATCCATATCATGTTTTCCAGTATGAAACTTGGTATTGGATACGAGGCAATATGTTATTCTTTATCCATATGAATTATTGTTTCCATATTTTATTGTTACATAATATACTAGATTACAATTAGTATTAATTAACTAACATAGCATGTAACACAATAAACTTTAATTATCAGAATTTTTTTTTTTCTAGACAGGGTTGCTGTGGGATGGTCTGTATGGCAAATGTGTTGCTGATTAGTCAATAAATAAAACACTGATTGGCCATTGGCTAGGCAAGAAGTATAGGCGGGACAAGGAGGAGAATAAAGCTGAGAAGTGGAAGGCTAAGTCAGAGAGACACTGCCAGCCGCCATGATGACAAACAGCATGTGAAGATGCTGGTAAGCTATGAGCCACGTGGCAAGGTATAGATTAATGGAAATGGATTAATTTAAGCTGTAAGAAAAATTAGCAAGAACTCTGCCACAGCCATACAGTTTGTAACCAATATAAGTCTCTGTGTTTACTTGGTCGGGTCTGAGCGGCTGTGGGACTGGCAAGTGATAGAGATTTGTCCTGACTGTGGGCCAGGCAGGAAAACTCAAGCTACACAGGGTTTCTTTGTGTAGCTTTGTGCCTTTTCTGGAACTCACTCTGTAGCCCAAGCTGGCCTCAGACTCATGGAGAACCACCTGACTCTGCCTCCAGAGTACTGGAATTAAAGGCATGCGCCACCACCACCTGGCTCAGAAATTTTTTTCTTGGGACATTTTTTTCTGTTCATTTTCTGAAATTATTTTACACTTTTATTACTCAAAATACTTAATTCTATCTAGTAGGCCAAGCTGGTTCATCTCATTATTAGTTAAAATTCATTGAGATTCAGTAGTTCTTATTCTTCCCCCACAAATAGCTTTTAGGAAAAAGCTGTCAAATTCTACAAAAAAAGAAAATGTTGATTATCTGATTTGATTCCTTGTATTCTTCTTTTCTTTTTTTAACTACATCAAGGGTTTAATTGTATTTAACCATTTTTTTTTTCAAATTCCTAACACATATACTCATTAGAATCTAACACTATGCCCTAGAAAGGACAGCAAAAGCTTCCAAACTCTCAAAAAGATTTTTTTTAAAAAAATCAATTAAGGCAGGTGGTGGTGGCGCACACCTTTAATCTCAGCACTCGGGAGGCAGAGGCAGGCGGATCTCTGAGTTCGAGGCCAGCCTGGTCTCCAAAGCAAGTTCCAGGAAAGGCGCAAAACTACACAGAGAAACCCTGTCTTGAAAAACCAAAAAAAAAAAAAAAAAAAAAAAAAAAAATCTATTATTCATCCATTAATTCACTTATGTTCATCCAAGATGACCTGGTAAATTCTTTGTGTCAGGATTGCCCCAAGATTTACATAGTCCTCTGAACTCATAGTCAAGTGATACTACAGTGGTAGACAGACTGAATCCTAAGGACTATCTATCCAGGTTGCTCAAATACTTCTTGAATAAATAGAACCTTTCCAATCAAATTTAAAGAAGAATTCAAAGAATATTGAAAATACTCCATGTGCTCTTTTTTACACAATATTTTCTTATTCTTTTTTGATGTATAAAAGTGTGATTTATTTTCAGTTTTTGTTTCTTCATATAGACTACAAAAATTAATTGTTTCTTAGTAATACACAATTTCCAAAAAGTAATTTTGGTTTTTTTTTCTTCCTTAAATTTAAACAAAAGTGACTGAAAATTTAGACAAGTTCCTTGAGTTTGAAAAGTTAAGTGATTTGATCATTATCCCATACTTGTTACAGTTCTACTTGGCTCCAGATGGAGTCTTCAGACACCTAGGCAAATGCTCTTTCATCTACAAAATACCCGAATGGAAAGATCAGATCATCGCAAATTCCAGAGCTTCCTGCTTTCTTCAGGCTGTGCAGTGCTCTTTATATTACCCAATGTTCTCATTGCAACTAAAAGAGAAACAAGAGAATTCAAAATAGAAACTTGGCATCAGCACAGTAGCAAAGAGGAACGTTAGAAGAATGCTGATTTACAGGAAAAATCTGTATGGGATTGATTGGGATACAGTAAAGTCATACATATTTTGATTATTTTAAAGATTTTATTTTTAAATTAATTAGACCCATGGAGCAGTGTAAAAAATGAGCAGCATTTTGTACATGACTTCTGCTTCCCTTAATCATGACATCCTAAAACCCACAGCACATTTGTTGAAACTATGAATCTCACTTTGGCACAATAGGAGTAAGTGAACTACCGATGTGATTCATATTTCATCAGGAATTTAAACTGATTTCTTTCTATTAATATCCAAAACACAAAAGGTCGAATCCACTGAAGCAGCAGTTCCAAGGAGAGAGGGCTTGAGGACTGACTGAACTAATAACGACCCAGAGTCTTTTGAGGACCTTATCATGGACACCCCTTGTATTAAATATCTAATGAGAGCATGAGTTGCAGGGGGCCATGGGTACACTTTATAGAAAGGCAGAATTCTGACCTGCAGATAGAGGGGAAGCAAAGGCACAACCCCAGTTGCAATTGGTTTCCGAAGGTCAGGGCTTTGTCAATTATTGCCAGCATTTCCCTACCACAAAGTTCAGCTCACAATCAACCAGAGAAAGGTAACCATGAAAGATTCCTCTCTGTATCCCTCTCCCAACTTCCCATACCATCTGAAACAACCTCCTCATCCTTCTTTAACTTAGCATTCCCAACTCACTTTATTTTTAGGTATACTAATATAATAATACAATATAATAATATAATTAGATATAATGATGGCATTTTTCCAACAGCAGGTGTTTTAGGGCTCCCTTGGCAGTCCTTCTTTACCTGTCTCTCGATCACTTTATACTTCTCATCTGCCTTTGTCTTCTCCATTCTATTTTCCTCTTTCATGCTCTATGTACCAATCTATCCATCCCTTATCCGCTTATCCTAGTTCATCATATATTTTTAATTTCTCTTGGTCTATTTTCTGATTTTTATAGGCTTTACAGAGAGAGAGAGAGAGAGAGAGAGAGAGAGAGAGAGAGAGAGAGAGAGAGAGAGAGAAGAGAAAGGAGAGGGGGCAGGGGGAGATGGGGGCTAGGATTCAAGAATATGAGAAAGAACAGGTACTTTTTGTCTTACTGAGACGGGATCTTCTTGCTTGATATTATACTTTTCTGATCTATCCATTTTTGTGCAAAGTTCACAATTTTATTTTTCTATAGAGGTGAATAAATTTTATTATGTATACGCACTACATTTATATTGTTCATTCATCTGATGATGGGCATAGAGGCAGGCTTTGTTTTCTTGCCATTATGAACAGAGGAAAAGTAAACAAGGATGTGAAAGTATGTCTCTGGTAGGTTGTGGAGACCTTTAAACATATGCCTGGGGGTTATAGCTCAGTCATATCGTAGTTCTGTTCTTAATGCCTTGAAAGATTTCCACATAGATTTCCATAATGGCTGAACTAGTTTGCATTCCCACCAACAGAGAATAAGTGTTCTTTTCCCCCACACTCTCATTAACATCTGCTGTATGATTTCTTCAGCATAGTTATTCTGACTGAGATCAGATAGTCTCTCAAAGTACTTTTGATTGACATTTCCATGATGTGTGGTGATGTTGAACACTTTTTACAACATGAATTTGTTTTTGTGTTTTGCCGTTTTAGAACTGTCTGCTTAATTACTACCCCATTTGATGACTGGCATTTTTGTTTGTTGTGAAATGCTTAATTTTTTTCTTCGTTGTAAATTATGCATATCAATCCCATCTGAAATGTTACTTCTGAAGATTTTCTCAAATGTTGTTGCTTTCTTCTTTTTCTGTACATTGTTCCTTTTTTCAGAAGAAAATAATGTATGTAGTCCCATTTGCTGAACCTTGGGACTCATGCCTGTGCTACTGAAGTTCTATTCGGAGAGCGCTCATCTAAACCTATTATCTTGAAGTTCACTCCCCATGCTTTCCTCTCAGTTGTCAGTTTGATGACACTTACAACATCCTGGCACAATGGCTTCTTTTATGCCTATAGAAAATTACCTTGATTAGGTTGACTGCGGAGGAAAGATCCACTCATTATGCAGCATTCTATAGTTTGATGTTCTGGACACTGTAAAAAGGAGAAAAGGAGTTAATCACAAACACTTATCATTTTCTATTCCATGATTACAAGTGCATGAGAAAAACTGGCCTAATTTTTTTTCCAGGATTTTCCTGCTATGATGGAGTGGGCTCTTGAACTGTGAGTCAAAACAAACTCTTTCTTTTCACATTGCTTTCATTGGATATTTTATCACACAAACTGAAAAAAAAAATCAACTGGCTTATGTCTCCATCACATGCAAGCAATAGTGATTGACTTAAATCAATCCTGCTCCTTCTCATTTGGGTGATTTTAGTTTATTTTAAAGTAAACTTTAATATTAAAGTATGATGGTATAATAAAACAAGAAAATGACATGTGATAATAGAAATATAACAAACAGTGGTTGTATTTTCAATTTACTATAAAATAATTTGAAATAAGACATTTGGAAAGTTCATCAGAAATGTTACCTGAATTTACACAAGTTTTAATCATAAATGTAGGCTCCAAATCCTAACAAAGTGGCAAGTGATGCCTAAATCTCTTCTATGTCCTAATATAGTGCATTCTAGACAGTCTAATACAGTTATCTAGAAAAGGAACTTTATCCATTTTTAACAAACATGGAGAATGCTAGCATTGACTTTACCACTATGTTATGGGAAATAAATTAGATCTAAACTATGATTCAATAGTACAGATTAAGTTGATAAATAAAGAAACATAAAAAAATCATTGTGAAAATTTATCATATATCACTTTATGTGTTATTGTCAATACCAAGAGTTACATAACGCTAGATATTGCAGTGTACAGTCTTAAATTTCTACACTCTTTATATTATATTTTCTCAAAAAATTGTGTAAGCTAGCTCTGTCCTTTTCCATAAAGCTGAAATGATCATCTGAGATCCTGGTAAGTGCTGATGCTCACATTATCTCTACTTTGGGGCCTAACACTTTGCTAACACGCATTGGTCAGTCAATTTTTATTTGATTCTATTATGAAGTTTTCCATCGTTAATGACAATTTGCCACAATATATATCTTCAATTATTTCATGTTAAGTCTTGGTAGTATATGTATTTGTTGAATGTGTATTTTTAAAATTCAGATATGATTCAGCATATCATCAAAGACACATAAGGTTCTGTTGAATTTCATTGATTTACACAAATTTCAAATATTAATTTATTCCTAGTTATTAAACTGAAGTTGAAAATTAGGAATGAAAAAGAGTAATTGTAATCTTAGATATTCATATCCAGAATGTTTGAAAGAAAAAATATTATCCAGTTCCTAAATATTTTAAGGAAAGTAGAATATGACTGTGATAGTGTAAATATCAATACACTTGGAATACAAAGAATTTTAAAGTTTTCATAACCCAATATTATTTTTAATGATAGGAAAATAGGTTTTGTAAAGTACAGACTTCATTTGTGATAACACATTTCTCAGTGTCCCATTGCCTGTCAAAAACCTTTAAATACTTACACAACTAAAAGGCTTTTTCTTGTTACTCTCATTTTAAAATATCCTATATTTTGTATGATTGTGTGTCTATGTATTGATATATGCACATGAACACAGGTGTTATTAGATGCCAGAAGAGACCAAAGACTTCCCTGGAGCTAGAACTACAGAAGGTTTGTAAGCTATTTAACATGAGTAGTTAGAGCTACAATTTGGTCTTCTATAAGAGCATCAAATGTTCTCAACTACGGAGCCACTTTTTCAGTCCCTAACTTGTTTTTTGATATTGAAGGTTTTGTTCAAGCTGATTGGCAAAAAGATGATGCTGCACAAATATGAAAATACTTACAGTGGTAATTAATATATTTAGTATGACTATTCATTTGTAATATGAGAATATTGTGGTACAGAATATTTCCTATCTTGGGAACGTATTGCATGTGTGCACATTAATAAGTTGAAATATAAAATAATCTTGATTTTGGTATATTTTCATAGTGCACAGTATTGGGTTTCAAAAAGAGAAGTTCATGGACCATACTCATCTCCCCTTTTCTCCACTAGTTCCCATTCTTCTAACCTTCCTTCCCCATGAACCTTCTGATTTTACATCATGTATGCATAAATATGGCTTTAGTAGCTATAAACATGTAGTATCTACAGATGTTTTATTTAATGAAATCCCAGTTGTCAATTATTTATGTTATTTATTGAGGTATTTGGGTCCTTTTCATGAAGCATTTCCCTGTCTCTAAATAATCAAATACTTCATGTATTTGATCTTAAGAATTTCACAATTTCTGGTTTTCTAGGGGTCCACGATGAATTTTGATTTGACATGTCTAAAGAGTGAAAAATGATAACAGTGTGGGAGTTTGCATGAGAATGTCTTCCACAAGCTCATATATTTGAAGAACTAGTGACCCCGTTCTTAAAAATGTTTGTAAAGGTTCAGAAGGTGTGGTCTTTAACAGAGTGTGTCATGGGGTGGGTGTTGAGGACTCAAAAGCCCCTGACTTTGCTAATTAGCTCGCTTTGCCTCCTACTTACAAATAAGGATGTAAGCATTCAGTTACTGCTCTAGCACCAGGCTTGACTGTCTACTACCTGACATGATAGTCAAGGGCCTTCCCTCTAGAACCGTAAATTCCCAGGTGACTCATTCTTTGAAAAGTTGCTTTGGTCATGGTGTCTCTTCACAACAATAAAAAAGTAGCTAAGACAGTTAGTTCCATTGAGCTACATGTTGATACATAACCTACATGATTCAGCTCTCCTAGCAGCAGTTGGTAAATATTTGTCCCCTCAATGGAAACTTTCGTCATTTTTATGAAAATTACTTATATGCAGTTGTTTGTATCTATTTATTGAAATTGTTTCTGTTATGTTGGTCTATGTGTGCTTTTAAATATTTCAATTTATTCTTTGAAAATTTTATACATTTATACAAGGTGTTATGATCATATCCATCTACTACTACCTCACACCAAATCTCTCCAGTGGTCCACATCCCATCTCTCTCTCAACTCCATGTATTTTTAATGTTGTTGTTGTTATTTATAACTACATGAGTTCAATTAGTACTAACCATATGTGCATGGATGTGGGGGCATCTATTGAGGCATTGGCAACCAAACAGCTGGCAAATCCCCTAAAGAAGCTTTATGCTAGCACCGTGACTTTCTGTGACTATGGATCTATAGAATAACTTGAAATCAAGTAGCATGAGTTTAAGCAGAATTCTTTTGTCTGGGGATTGTTTTCCTAGCCAAGAACTTTTCATTATATAGAAAGGACACTGATCATTTTTTTGTTGTTGTTGACTTTGTATCCTCATAATTTGTGGGTGCAGAGGTAATTTGACTTTTTTCTGTTTGTATTCCTTCTGTTTGTTTTTGGTATATTTGTATAACTGTGATTTCAGTGTTGTCTTGACTAAGAAAGGAGAAAGTAGCATGGTTTCTTTTCCACTCTTCAGCAGAAATGCTATGACCTCTCCCTCATTTACAATAATGTCTCGGGTCTGGGGAGATGGACCGGTCAGTAAAGTGCCTGCTAAGCAAGCACAAAGGATTGAGCAAAGATGTCCACTGCCCATGTAAAAAGCACGCCATATTTGCATATGCCTATAACCAATGAATGGGGAGAAGACAGAGGCAGGAAATTCCCCGAATCTCATTGGCCAACCAATCTAACCTAAAGGATGAGCTTGAGGTTCTTGTTTTAAACAATAGAAGTGAAGAGTTTTAAATGTTTTATATAAAGAATATTCATTAAGATAAGCTGGTGGCATAAACATTTTTTAAAATAAATTTGTTTATTTTACATTTTGGCTAATGTTTTCCCTTCCTCCCCTGCTCCCAGTCCTTTGCCCCCATTCTCTCTGTTCCTACCCCTTCCCAATTCACTCTTCCTCCATTTCTGTTTGGAAAAGTGCAGGTATCCCATGAATATAAACAAAACTTGGCATATCAAGTTTCAGTAAGACTAAGGATCGCCCCATGTATTAATATTGGGCTAGGCAACTTAGTATTGTAGTAAGGTTCCAAAAGCCAGTAAAAGAGTTGGAGACAACCCCTGCCCTCACTGTTAAGAGTCTCATAAAATGATCATGCTACATATCTGTAACATATATGCAGAGTGCCTAGGTCAGTCCCATACAGGCTCCATGGTTGTTGGTTGAATCTCTGTGAGCACCTGAGTCCAGATTAGTCAATTAAATGAGTATTCTTATGGTGTCCTTGACCTCTCTGGCTCCTACACTCCTTTTACCTCCTCTTCTGCAGGATTCCCTGAGCTCTGCCTAATGTTTGGCTGTGGGTCTGCATCTGTTTCCATCAGTTGCTGCATGATGCCACTCTAATGACAATTGAGCTAGGCACCAATCTGATCACAGGAGATGGCCAAACAGTTCAGGCTATGTGTCTGCCATTGTTAGGAATCTAAGCTAGGGTCTTTCTCGTAGGTTCCTGAGAGGTTCCCTTGTGCTAGGTTTAACCTGATCCCAAAATGCCACCTGCTCTGTCTAGTAGTCTCTTTCAGTACTCTCACTCTGCACCCCCAAACCATAACCTGATCATTCATTTTCACATTCCCACCCACCCTCACTCAGTCCATTCAATATCACTTCTATTTCCCATTTCCAGGGAGATCTGCATGTCCATGCCACCCCCTCACCCCATGAACCCTCTTTGTTACCTAATCTCTTTGGGTCTGTTGATTGTGGCATAGTTATCCTTTACTCTATAGCTAATATCCACTTATGAGTGAGTACATACCATGTTCGTATTTCTCAGTCTGGGTTATTGCAGTAGCTCATGCTAGAGAGGATGTGGAGCAAAGGAACACTCCTTCATTACTGGTAGGAATGCAAACTTGTACAGCCACTTTGGAAGTCAGTGTGGTGGTTTCTCAGAAAACTAGGAATCAACCTACCATAAGATCTAGCTATACTGATCTTGGGAACATACCCAAAGGATGCTCAATGATACCATAAGGATACTTGCTCAAATAGATTCATAGCAGCTTTACTTGGAAACAACTTAGATGTCCCTCAACCAAGCAATGGATAAAGAAAATGTGGTACATTTATACAATAGAGTATTACTTAAATGTTAAAAACAAGGACACCTGGAAATTTTCAGGCAAATGGATGTAACTAGGAAATATCATCATGAGTGAGGTAAGCCAGACCAAGAATGACAAGCATAAACATTTTTAAATGCTGAGGTATGCTCCTTCTACTCCTGGTTTCTTAAGGATGTTTTAATTTTATATGCTAAATCTCCTCTACATCTCTGGAACAATGTCTATTTGATCATATTGACATTTAGTGAAATTTAGTTTTCTTGTATTTTATTGAAAAGGTTTGCATGCAGATTCATTAAGAAATTAATTACATTATTTAGGGCAGGGGAGCATTATTTGGCTGCCTTTCAAAATTCCACCTTGCAAATTCCTTTCCTTCCAATTTTATAGAGTAATTTAAGGATTGTGGCTGCTCTTATTTAAAGGTCTAATAGAATTTGGAATAGAATACAATGGTGCTTAGCTTTTTTTAGTTAGTAGGTACTTTAATACCACTATTCTCATATGGTCTGTCAGAGATATGCTTAAGTTTATATTTTCTTTGTTTAATTTCAGCTGCTCATATGTGTCTAGAATTTTGTGAATTTTTTCTAAATTTTCTAATTTATTGGAATATACTTTCTATTATTGTTTTTATGTTATAATTATATAATTTCTCCATCTTAGTTAGGGTTTCTATTGATGTGAAGAGACATCATTACCATGGGAACTCTTACAAAGAGAAAACATTTAATTGAGATGGCTCACAGTTTCAGAGGTTTAGTCCATTTTCATCATGGTATGACATGGTGGTGTGCAGGCAGACACAGTGCTGGAGAAGGAGCCATGTGTCCTACATCTTGACTTGCAGGCAACAGGAACTGGTCTGTTTCATTAGGTGTGGCTTGAGCATATATGAGACCTCAAAGACAGCCTCTGCCGTGATACACTTCCTCCAACAAGACTACACCTACTCAAACATGGCCACACCTCCCAATAGTGCCACTCCCTCTGGGAGCCACTTTTTTTTCAAATCACCACATCCCCTGTCCCTTTCCTTCCTTCAAACCCTTCTATATACCCCTTATTTCTCTTTTTCAAACTAATGAACTCTTTTTTTTTCATTAAATGTTGTTACATGCATATTTGTAGAAGTACATGAATATATATCCTAAATACATAAATACAGCCTGCTTAATTTGTATAATGTTACTTATATATATGTTTTCAGGGTTTACTACTCAGTATTGCATAATCTTTTGGTATGTTCTTCCCTGTGGAAGATTACTTCTCTTGTTCTCAGAATTCTAGTAGCTTGTAGTTCATTGTGTAAATTTGAAAACTCTTATATTTCCCTCTGTTTAGATATTATGTTCCTTTAATATTTAGTTCCAATACCTCTGATGTAACCTTGTTGATTTGCTTTTGTCTATATGTCTTGTCTGTACTATTATTATGTTTAATTCAATCAATGTGCTTGCATTCAGTCGTGTCTGTAAAACCAAGTACGCTAATATTCACTGGATAAATGTCTAGTATTGTTACAGCCTCTGATGAAAAATTCCGTTAACATGAGTTATCTTCTTTGTCACTTCTAATTGTCATTTGAAATCGATAACTTTAGAATTGGTGTGGCCAGGCCTGCTTTTCTTTTAATGTCATTTGTTTAGAATGTCTTTACTACCATTGCCAGTGTGTTCTGGTTTTTTTGTAAGCAAAAAATGCATGGGATCTATCTTTAAATCCAATCTACCAGTGATGACATTATAATTTAGAATTATTACTGAATGGTATACATCAATTTCTTCATTCTTTATTTATGTTATAATTGGTACATTCCAATACTTCTTTACATTCTGCTCTAGTACGATTTAGCCTCCCCTGTGGTCTCATTGAATGTTTTGATCTTTGTCAATATGTAGGGATCCTCGAGTATCTGCTGAAGTCTTACCTTAGTGGTTATGAATTCTTTCCGTTTGTGTTTCTCATGTTAAATTTTCCTTTCTCTTTCAATTATGAAGGATATCTCATCTGAAAGTAGCAATCTGTATTTGTGATTATTGTACTTGAGAGCTAAAATGCTTTTTTTCCAAGCCTTTCTCTTCTTTTAGTTTCTGTTGACATATCTACTCTTATTCTGATGGGTTTATGGTAGATGTGGACGAGTGATTCTAGCTTGTGCTTTTTAGTGTTACTTCTTATCTCTGCATACATAATGTATTAGCTATAATATGGCTTGGAAGGGTTCTATTTTTAGATTTATTTTTATTTTTATGTGTATGAGTATTTTGCCTGTATGCCTGTATGAATGTATGTGCATCACACATGGTCCTAGTGCCCACAGAGACCAGTTGGGGGTGTCAGGTACCTTGGAACTAGAATTATGGATGGTTATGAGCCACCATGTGGATGCTGGGAACTAAACCTGGAAGCTTTGGAAAAGCAGTAAGTGCTCTTAACCACTAAGCCGTTTCTCCAGCCTCAATGAATCCCTTTCTTTCATTCATTTCTTCTTTCTGAGACAGGGTTTCTCTGTGTAACCTTGGCTGTCCTGGACCTCACTCTGTAGACTAGGCTGGCTTTGAACTGATAGAGCTCTACCTGCCTCTGCCTCCCTCATGTGTTGGGATTAAAGGTATGTGCCTCCACCACTTGGCTGTGTGTGTGTGTGTGTGTGTGTGTGTGTGTGTGTGTGTGTGTGTGTGTTTGTGTGTTTGATATTCTAAATAGCTTCTGTGGGGCTGGAATTAGGGGTCAGTAATAGAGAGTGCTTGCTACATTTCAGGAGGGCTGGAGTTCAGTTCCCAGGACTCATGTCGGAAGGTTCACAACTGCCTGTAAGTATAGGTATAAGAAATCCAATAATTTTTTGTGGCCTCTGAGACCACCTCCACATACATGACATACACACACATACACACAAATAGACATTAAAATAATCCTTTAAGTGTCTCTTGTAGCTAGATGTCTATCTCTTTCCCTGAATTTGGTTAGGAATATGTGCTCTATGCCCTCAGCTTGAACTTCTATTCCATCTGCACTCTGACTCATACATTCAGTGATTAATGACGTCACATACACCTCACCTTCTCTGCTCATTTTTATTATTCCATCTTTATTATTTTCTGTCTGAATGCTTTTTTTCTATTTGATTGAGCTCTTCACTTCCAAACTTTTAATAAGATTTTTTTTCCTCAGAATTTCTGAATCTCATTGAATTCCTCTTTCATACTCTGACTTCTTAATGTCACTTAACCCTTTCATTGCATTCCCTTTTAACTAATTCTGGACTTCTTTATGTTCAGGGCCATGGACTGCATCTTCCTTCCTTTTCCTGGTTTACCATGTTAGTCTGTGATCACGTCCCCATCTGAGGGTCATTTTGGTGTTTTGTTTTGTTAACTGGTTATTCCTCTATCACCTTGTGATTTACATTGTTAATTGTTTCAAAATGTGTTCTGAGAATTGACTAACCACAAAATATTTCATGGTATTTTGCCATACTATCTGACCATAAACCAATAACATGTACCTTTCCCATGAGCATAAAAAATAACTGCAAATTTACATTTTTGAATTACTTGCCCACCTTCTATAGAGAGGCTACTCTGCCTTTATTCTTTGCTGTTTTACTCTCCTAGTATGGGAGGCTGAAGTTTGATCCAGCCATAAATAAATTTTTAACTTGCAACATCTCAGAGTTAGGTCTTGTTTTTCGACACTATAACAATTCATGCCCTTTTTACTTTGCTGTAACTGTCATTTTCTGAATTTTATGATTGGGGATGTGCTTGTTTCATCAGGCAATGAAGACAACAAAGACCAAAACCAAACCAAAACAAACCCTTGTGCTGTGTCTCAGGCACCGTCCAACTTTTTTGTTGTTTTTGTTTATTTGTTTGTTTCTTTTGAGATAGTGCATCACTGGTCCAAACTCACAAAGCTGGCTAAGCTTTCTGGACAATGAATTCCGGGGATCTCTCTATTTCTGCCTTAGCTGCATTTGTATTACAAAGGAGCATCTCCTCACTAGTATGTTTAAACATGGGTTCTGGGGTGAAGCTCAGGGCTTCCTGCTGACATGACAAACATGACCTAGTTATCTCCACAGTCCTTGAATATGCTTGCAATCATATTATCACTGGCTCCTCTGGTATTTCATGCTGTATTTGCTTTCCCATAAAAGCTAAGATTTCAAAATTCACTGTAGAAATGCAATAGGAGAGTTGAAGAAGCTGGAACACCACAAAATCAGAGATATTGATAAAGAAGGAGAAGAAAGCAGTGTGGAGGAGTGTTTACTAGGAGTTTCTGTAAACCTAACATGCATTCATATACAAATGGACTTTCTAAGAAGCATAAAGAAAGCCTGCTAGGATGATAGATCTTGAGCAGGGGAAGACACATGCTCTTTGTCCTAGATTCCTTCATCCATCAAGAGATTTTCTGTATGTTTGCTTCATCTTCTCCAACCCAGAGGATGCTTGCCTATGCTGAGTTCCTATAGTATTGTAGAATATTCCAATCAATAGAGCAGAAAAAATGGCATATGCACCCCAATGAGAGGAAATCAATAGTCAGGGGACATACAATCTGGGCTCCCAAATGGCTCATTGTTATGCAGACATCTGTGAGAGCTGAAAGCTGGTAGACATAAAATTACAGAGACTGGAGAGACTGATAAGTTGTTAAAAGGCAAAAGAGTTTAGTCACTTTAATACGAATGACTTAAAGGAGCCAAATGTGTTCTAAGATAAGATCCATCTCCCAATCACACTGGAACGTCCTGTGGAAAGAAATATTTACAAGTTACTATTGTAAAGTCCAAGCCAGTGGCATGGACTCAGAAGTGAAAACTCACTCTAGCCAGTAGTAAGGAGGGGAAAGAGCCAGCAAAAGAAGCAAAGTAACTAACAAAGAGTAATGAAAGGGCTCCTAAAGGTTTGCACCACAGAGGCAAGTGGAAATTAGCTGAACATAGCCACACATAATAACTGCAAAGGTATCTGGGCAATAACGTTGCTCTCTATCTGCCAGGATGCCTTATTACTATTCTGCACTTTTTTTAAAAAAAGCATACGTTCAAAATACTGTGGCCGGGCGGTGGTGGCGCACGCCTTTAATCCCAGCACTCAGGAGGCAGAGCCAGGTGGATTTCTGTGAGTTCGAGGCCAGCCTGGGCTACCAAGTGAGTTCCAAGAAAGGCGCAAAGCTACACAGAGAAACCCTGTCTCGAAAAAACCAAAAAAAAAAAAAAAAAAAAAAATACTGTGGAATGCAAATAACCACACCTAAAATGCAGCATAATGAAATTATCTTGTCTCGTTTCGTTAAAAATAATATTTAATAAGTCAAATTAATTTTTCAGGTTAATATTGTTATATCAAATTAAGAATTACATGTATGTTTAATTACTGACAAAATAAATTGCAAAAATGATTTAATGCAATTTCAAACAGAAACACATCTTTCTCCCTTTCCTTTTTCTCAAATTATTTCTTTTACTACTCGAAATGTTACATTTTGCATTTGTGGTTTCCTTCTTAGAGAGGTCCTAACAATTAACTAATCCTAAAGTACAGGTTAGTAACATGCGTATTTCTACATACTGATTTGATTGATTTCACTTGAAATAGTTTTTGGGGAAACTACTCAGACATTTTAACTTGTAGACTACTAGATCTGTAAAATCACAGTCTGTGTCAAGTGATAAGGAGTAAGAAATGAAAAAAAAAAAAAGTCTTCCAAGGTAAATGGCCATTAAAATAAATGCTTACCAGAAACAGGTGAATAACATAATTAAATGATTTGAGCCAGTTTAAAATAATGACAGCACTCAACCTGACTTTTCATATAATTGAACACTTCATGGCTTTTTAAGGACATTCATTTGCAACACATTGTATAGGCAAAAGTTTCTCTCCCACCTGCCTCTTCCCAAATACCCAGCAGCCGCTTCCCAAATAATTGACTCAGAGGTTTAATATTATTTATAACCACTTGGCTGGTAAGCTTATTACTAACTAGCTCTTACATTTAAATTAACCCATGATTCTTATCTATGTTTAGCCATTTGATTTAGTACCTTTTCTTAAAATGACATTCTCATCTTGCTTCCTCTGCATCTGGCTGGTGACTTCTGACTCTGCCTTTTCTCTTCCCAGAATTCTCCTAGTTTGGTCGTCCCACCTATACTTCCTGTCTGGCTACTGGCCAATCATCATTTTATTAAATCAATTCAAGTGATAAATCTTTACAGTGCACAAGAGCATTATTCCACAGTACATTGAAGCATATTAAATCACTTAAAACAAAGCAAACAAGCAAATAGAACTAATGTTGCACATCTGTTGTTCACATTTACACTACTTAAAACATATAACAAGACCTCTGAGATATATTTTAATCAGGATTTATTAGCTGAAACCTCTGAAATTGTCTACTAGGCTTCGTTTGGCTATGCCTTAGGGTTTCTATTGCTGTGAAGAGACACCAAGACCATTACAACTCTTATAAAGGAAAACAATTATTCGGTGTGACTCACTTAAATTTTAGAGTTTCAGTTCATTATCATCATGATGGGGAGCATAGCGATATGCAGGCAGACATTGTTCTGGAGAAAAAGCAGCTACATATTAATGTGCAGGCAACGGGAAGTAGACTGAGACACAGGATGGTATCTTGAGCATATGAGACCTCAAAGCCCACCTCCAAAGTGACACACTTCCTCCAACAAGACCACACCTATTTCAACAAAGCCACCCCTAATAATGCCTCTCCCTATGAGGTTATGAGGACCAATTACATTCAAACCAACACAAGCTAAGTTTTGTCTCTGAGGTGATATGATCTGGGGAGAGTTTATTCCATGTATTTGCTGCATTCCAGTGATCTTTTCTGTTAATTATGTGCTATGACTTACAGTGTGTCCCTACATTTTATAGTAATATACACAGGTCTTGAGATAAACTTTTAATATTTTAAATGTCTGGCTTTATCTTAGGGCAGAGAGGATACAGATTAAGACAAAGTGGTACATTCTTTTTTATGATAACCTATTAGAGATGTTCTATATCTAATGCTGGGAAATTAAATAAGTAAACTTCATATAAATATATACTTTAAAATTATTTTGACATATTATTCTAGAATCTTAATTTGTGGATACCTCGTGACAGATTTCTTAATTTATAGACTTAATGATTTAATTTAATAATGAAATAATTTAATAATATTACATGAATATATTTATGTGCACTACACAGAGGTCAGAATAGGGACTTGGATCCTGTAAGACTGGAATTATAGACTGTCATGAGCTGTCATTTGGTACTGGCAATTGAACTTATGTCCTTTGCAAGAGCAGTAAGTGTTCCTAACCACTGAACCATCTCTCCAGCCCAGCAATGAGTGTTCTTAACCTCTGAGTACCTCATCCAAACCCCACAATGACTATCAATTCAATATTTACCAAAGTGTCCTACCTCCTAAGAACAAGAATTGTTCTCTTTTTATTTGTGCCATCCTTAATATAGAGCTGTATTCATTGGAATTTTAGCAAGTGAAGAATTGAATTTATTAATAATGCAACCATGTATAACAGTCATTATTTCTCTGTTGTGTGGGGGACTAGCTCCCACATTTATTTACCCCAGGAACTCTTGAGGAATGAGGAATAAGAGAATTAGTTAGAAATAAAGAGGGTAGAGAAACAGAGAGAAACACAGGATAGACTCGGATAGGCCTGGATCCTTATTCACGAGCCCAGAACTTTATTCCAAAGGGCTATTTATAACAATGCCAAGGGGTGGAACAAAAGACCTCCCCCTTGCTAGTTACAGTCAAGTGTAGACCCTTACAAACACCAGGTACCCTGGCCCATGGTCCAAACATCCTCTTATGTAGTCCTGCTGGGTACAGCCACTAGGAAACGTAGTGGATTCCAACATTGTTGCTTTTTAACTTTCTTTCCTTTTTTTTTAAGGAATTTTTTACTCATTTTACATACCAACCATAGATCCCTCTCTCTTTCTCATGTCCTGTCCCTCCAGGCTTTTCCTTTCCCAACCCACCCCCAATTCCCTCCTCCAACAAGATAAGACCACCCATGGGGAGTCAGCAGAGCCCAAACCCCTCCCTTTGCATCAAGGTTGTACAAGGTGTATCACCATAGGGAGTGGGCTCCAAAAAGCCTGCTCACGTGCCAGGGATGGATCCTGATCCTACTGTCAGGGAGCCCCTTAAGCAGATCAAGCTACACAACTGTCTCACTTATGCAGAGGGCCTAGTCCAGTCCCGTGGAGGCTCCACAGCTGTTGGTCTAAAGTTCATGAGTTCCTACTAGTTTCATTTGATAGTCTCTTCAGGTTTCCCAATCATGGTCTTGATGCCCCTTGCTCATAGAATTCCTCTTCTCTCTTTTTGGCTGGACTCCTGGAGCTTGGCGGTGGAGGTGGATCTCTGCATCTGTTTCTACCAGTTACTGGATGAAGACTATGATGACAGGGTATTTACTGACCTGATTACTGAGGTAAGCCAGTTCAGGCACTCTCTCCACTATTGCTAGTAGTCTAAATTGGGGTCATCCTTGTGGATTCTGGGGAACTTCCCTACCACCTGGTTTGTCTCTGTCCCCATGATGTCTCCTTCTATCATGGTATCTCCTTTACCATTCTCTCACACTCCAGCCCTGTTCTAGCTCGACTATCCCATTCCTCCATGTTCTCATCCCCCATCCCCTACCTTCCATTGTCCCCACTCATCCCCAGTTTATTCACGGAGATCTTGTCTATTCGAGATTCCCTCTTAGGGTTCTCCTTGTTAGCCAGCTTCTTTGGAACTGTGGGTTGAATTTGGTTATCCTTTAATTTACATCTGGCATCTACTTATGAGTGGGTACATACCATGTTTGTCTTTCTGAGTCTGTGTTACCCTACTCAGGATGATGTTTTCTAGTTCCATCCATTTGTCTGCAAATTCATAATGTCTTTTTTTTTTTTTTTTTTTTTTTTACTGCTGGGTAGTACTCCATTGTGTATATGTGCCACGTTTTCTTTACCATTCTTCGGTTGAGGGGCATCTAGGTTTTCTAAGACTGGACAGAATAAAAGCATACAATATACTTAATTCTTCTTTTAGTCTTTGTTGGTAGAATTTTGTCACTTCTCAGAATTTAGAAAAAAGAAAGAAAAAACAAAAAAGAAGGAATAAATTAATAGGTGAAATGAGATTAAATGTGTACAAGAATTTTTGAAATTGTAAGATTAAAAACAATTGGTCAGTAGACCATTCTATTTGTTCATATGTGCTCTGTTCCCTGATCTTTATTTATTCATCTATGTTAAGGAAGCTTACTGTTCTCTGAGGGTTTATGTTCAATGTGAGGATGTGTGATTTTTTTTCTCAGTCTAGTTGATCTTCACAGTACCTGTATTAACACCCCCAATTAAACCACTGTCATCAACTTAATATATTGGTTACTATAATACTGTCATCTATGAAAAATAGAAAATATTTAAATTTAATAAACTAGATTGCAATTCATTATCATGCAAAAGACATTCAGCTCTACTAAAAACATAATAGCAGTATTTATTATATTATCATATATGTTTTTATGTACTTGTCAGTATGTATATTATATTGTTTTTACCAAAAAAAAAAGAAGAAGAAAATCAGTGAAGGTATATTGTGAGATTTGCACAGAATACTCCCATAGAACAGACCAAAAAAAAAAAAAAAGAAAAAGAAACATTAATTTATTTTTCCTATTTCTTCAATCTTTTTATGACTCTTAAGTTTTTTATTGGACATTTTTGAGAATTCCACAGAACATATTTGTTGGTTTTAAATAAGGCACTTCTACTCTTTGAGGAAAGGTCACAAGGCACGACAAAACCCAGTATCAGAGCTTTATTAGGAGCGGGGCGGGGGGGGGGGGGTGGAGGGGGGATGGTGGTGGAGTTGGGGGCTTTGGGGGGGTGGACAGAAGGGATTGGCCAGGCCTGTGAAAGACATGTGCATGGAGGTGGGAGGGGGGAGAAAGAGAGAGTAGAAGGGAGGGGAGGAGTCTGTGACTAGCTTTTTAAGGATTCTCCTGCACATTACACATGTGCATGTGGGCTTAAGGAGGAACACCATGCATGCGCAGATTGTGTAATCATGCAGTGAGTTGATGACACACAACATAAGACCCCTTGCTTAGCTACTGAACTGCGCATGTGCGGTCATATAGCTGGAGTGGCAGAATCCTAACAATATTGTTTTATCTTATTGGTCCTTTCCCTATCCTTTCTAACTCTGTAACATGTGTTGGACTCAGTAGGACAGTAGTGGAGGAAGAGGACATGAATTTAAAACAAGAAACAGGAAGAGGCACCAAAGGAGTTGGAGGGGGAAAAGAAGGATGGATATGAGAAACTTTACATTAGGAAGTGAATCAAACACTTACCAAACAGAAGAAAAATGACCAGAGCATGTGTCAGATCTTATATTTGGACCCAGCACCTAATGCAAGTCTCCTTTATCTTACAATTCCAATAAAAATACACTTTATACTACTTTATCTGCTTACATCTTCCCATTAGATAGCCATCAAGATGAAGAATGTTAAGTCAAATCCACACAGAAAAGGACATGGTATGAATGTTTGTATTTCAAATTACATGCTTAAACTGGGCAGTGTGGTAGTATATACCTTTAATCCCTGCAGTGGGAAGTCAAAGATAGGCAGATCTCTATGAATTCAAGGTTATTCTGCTCTACAGAGTGAGTTTTAGGACAGAGAGAAACTCTTTCTCAAAAAAAAAAATACACTCTAAATAGTTATATTATTAATATCAGAGTACATAGACTGACAAATTTTAAAAATACTGTTAAATGTTGATGCTTTCCTTTGTCAATGGCATTTCAGGGCTAGCAAGCACAAATCTCTTTTGCATCTAGATAGACGAAACAAAACTTTTGCTTATATCAATAATTCATAGTGGAGAGACACATGATGGTATAAATGTTTGAAGGTCCTTTTCTTTTTTTTTTTTTTCGAGACAGGGTTTCTCTGTGTAGCTTTGCATCTTTCCTAGAACTCACTTGGTAGCCCAGGCTGGCCTCGAACTCACAGAGATCCGCCTGCCTCTGCCTCCTGAGTGCTGGGATTAAAGGCGTGCGCCACCTGTTGCCTGTGGTCATGCTATATTAATCAAACATGGTGTGCTCAGCTCTAAGAAGGATGGAAAATTACTGAGCATATGTATGATGCAGGTAAGTGAAGCCACCCATTTAATGAGTACTTATTTTTCTGATATGTATCTTTTTAATACTTGTACAGAAATTATCTTTATAAATTTGAAAACTCTGCAGATCATTTGATAGAGATACATAGGTTGGGTGTGGGGGTAGGGCAAAGTAGTATGACCACACAGCTGCCATGTCAGGCCCAGACACAGATTCGGTGACAGGCTTACTGGCAGGCAACACCCAGATCCAGGAAAAGCCATAAGCTGACACAACCCAGGGATCCACCCAGGAAAGAGGAAATACCTGAAATTCCAAACATTCCCTATAGCCCTAGACAAATATCAGCCAATCAGGGTCCTGAACCCTGGAAATACCCTCACACCAACCTCTGCAATGATAAAAACACCGCCCCACCTGAGCTCGGGGCTCTCTGCTCTCACTGTTGGGTGGGACAGATAGAGGAACCAAGCTCAGAGCTTGAAATATAGGCTCTTTGTTTTTACATATGGGTTTCGGTCTCCATGGTGGTCTTTTGGGGGTCCCTGTGATCTGGGCATAACATTGGGTCCAGATGACCACACGGAATTTTTCTAGTATGCACTCTGTGGAGTCATGAACCATTTTCTTTTCATACCATGTACCTGAGCTTAAAGAGCTTTCCAAGGGCCTATCTGTGTGCTTCAACTAATTGCATTTATACTCTGTTCAGACTGTTTTGATTTTGTGATAGCCACATGGAGCATTAAAATACTAAGGCTGGTGTGGTTCTCCAAAGGAAAGGTATCTCTGTGGCATCCATTCAAATGTATTGTTTCACTTGGGATGTATTTTAAGAAAGGGCAGATGGTAGCACTTCCCAGAACATCTGTTACCCATCATTCTTTCACAGAGCAACCCAGATGCTGTTGACAACTCGTATGTAAATCATGCTGACAATTTGTTCAGTGTCTTTCCTGCTGAGACTGAGGTTGTCCTGGTCAGGCCGTTTATCAGATATAGAAGACACTGGGTCCCACAAGAACAGCTCTGACAGTGTTTTGACCAGGGAACAATAGCAGATATTAAATCAAAGGAACAATTTATCTACCCTGAACTTACCTCCATTTTACCTCAAGGATTTCCTTCCTTTTGTTTCTTATTCTTATCCTAAGGAATCCATTAGATATTAAATGGTCCCTAGGGGGAAAAAAAAAAACATGCAAAACTGCTTCCTGATACCCGTCTTTAGCTTCTTTTATTGTTATTTGTTAGGGGTAATCATTTTTTTGACCTTGCATTTTAAAATTACTTTCA
Source organism: Peromyscus eremicus (assembly GCF_949786415.1). Lineage (NCBI taxonomy): Eukaryota > Metazoa > Chordata > Mammalia > Rodentia > Cricetidae > Peromyscus > Peromyscus eremicus. Next base: position 19,402,871 of record NC_081427.1, read on the forward strand.
TCTAAGTAAAATGACATATAAGAGGGAAATTATGCATGCATTGCTGTATAAATGTCAGATTTTTAAGTTAAAAAATGCCTGCTATAAAATATTCACAATACTGAAAGAAAGTTGATTTACCATGCATTTCAGCCTGTTATATATCTCATTCTAATTTGTACCTTATATCAAAGTACATTTTATACAATTGTAATAAGAATGCAAAAAATAATATAATCATTTCTTTAATTAACCTACCTATGCTAGTGATAAGCCTAAACCATTGGCATTTATTAGATGATTATAGCTTTTCTAAACAAATTTAATTAGACTATAATACCAGTTATGAAAAAGCAAAAATGTATAATTAAACTTGAAAATATCCAAGCTTATGAAGGTACTATGGATGTTAATCTTCCTGTTAAAAATAATGAAAATGAAAACTAAAAGATGTATTATGTAAAATAAATGTGTATTTTGCATATCAAATAACCATTTAATTTGCAAAGTAAATAAACTTCTCTTTGGGATATTAATTAATCTGCAGTTGAAAGTAATTTATCTGACAAGTACTATGTTATGCAATTACAGATTAATTGAAACTTCCAGAAAAGTTTAAGAGATTTTCTGTTTATGTTGTTTTTATATAACTTTGTGGATTATAACATTTACATAAAATATGATATATGTATAAATGTAAAACTGCAAATTAAATAAAAATGCACTCTAGACCCTCAATTTAGTATAGTGAGATCTGAATATGAATAACATGTTTTAAAATAAAAACATTTTAATGTTAGTTTACTGTAAATTTTATCATATGTGATTTTTTTGTTGTTGTTTTACTGGTTATAGAACTTAAGACCATATGCAAAATTAGGAACAAATTTAGATGCCTCATTTGAAAGAACATTTTAGCCTTTTTTTAAACTGAAGTTTTAAAAAATAAAACCACTGCAATTTTAAAACACTATTTTGAAAACTTGAAAGTGCAGCAGTATATTAAGTTTCCTTTGTCTGCAAAACGGTGGGATTCCAATTCCAAACTAGTAAGGCCAACAGAGACCGAATGAAGCATATGGGCACATAACTGCTCTAGTGGTTATAACATAACATAGAAACGTGCACTTATAACATGAAACAGGTACCATCACAATAAGGACCCAGTTTTAATCTCAACGTGTGGAGATCTTGAAAGGTAACTGTCATTTAAACAAGGAGAGTTCAGAACAAACTCAACCGGAAAGGGATGATTCACAAAACCATGAGGATTTGGACTTCCAGCATTTTGTAGAAGTATGTGACCTTAATTGGCTCTGACTTCGTTATTCCTGTTTTTAGTGAACAAAAAAGGGTTTCAAAATTTAGACAATAGGTTCCGAACAGGATGCAATTAACATATGAAGCCCTAAATTTGGGGTAAAGAGAAGAATTCACAGTGTACTGCAGTTCATTGTGGAAGAGTCGAAATCCGAGTTCTCTTAAAATGAAGCTGATTTTAGAATTTATAAAACCAATAAATAATCAGAGGCCAAACTGCTATATTAAAACAGATTCTCTAGCAAATAAAAAGCTTGCAGTTTAAGCATCCACTTCAGATACAAGAGGATACTCAGTCTTTATAATGGCTCTACCCTAGAAATGTGTGGTTTTCTGACTGTTTTAGAATTCTCCTTAACAATCTACCTTTTTTTTTTTTTTTTTTTTTAAACAGTTTCTGGGTGCCACATGCTAACAACAAAAGTCTCCAGTTTAGAATACTCCATATTGGTGGCATGCCTGCTGCCTACTGTGGGTTCTTTTTTAAAGGATACAAGTCTATTAATAACAAGTCTTTTGACTCATAGTGTTAAATCTCAATAGTATCTAAGACTAAACTTCCTGGTCCCATAATTCAAGAACATTTTTTGTAGCTAGAGTTTTCCTGCCTGGCCCACAGTCAGGGCAAATCTCTCTCACCTGCCAGTCCCACAGCCACTCAGACCCGACCAAGTAAACACAGAGACTTATGTTGCTTTCAAACTGTATGGCCGTGGCAGGCTTCTTGCTATCTGTTCTTACAGTTTAAATTAATTCATTTCCATAAATCTATCCCTTGCCACATGGCTCGTGGCTTACCAGGATCTTCACATGCAGCTTATCATGGTGGCGGCTGGCAGTGTCTCTCTGACTCAGCCTTCCACTTCCCAGCTTTATTCTCCTCCTTGCCCCGCCTATACTTCCTGCCTAGCCAACGGCCAATCAGTGTTTTATTGATTAATCAGCAACACATTTGCCATACATCCCACAGCACATTTTCCCATATGAAATATCTCAGTTCAGACAAAATCTTGTTTGGAAGATACTTTTTAAAAGGTTTTTGGTGATGTATCACAGTTGTACAGCATGAATTCATTTTTACATCTAGCATTCTTGAATGTCCACATGTGCAGCATCTGGAAAGAATATCCATCACACATTATCTGTCCCTGAAGCATAATTACAGTTATGATCAGTCAAATTAAGTTTAACAAGTTATATATATATATATATATATATATATATATATATATATATATATATTCCTACCTTTGTTATTTTATTTTTTTGACAAAACTTTCAAATAATCTTTAAAAACAATATGTACTGGGCAACTTTTCCTGTATATTTACCTTGTTAGTCTGTTCATTAAACTAATGGATATTAAAGACAGGCAGCCTAGTCTGTTGCTTTATATTATTAAAGTGGATTTCAAACAGTAAAATCACTGTAAACCATTCCATGCATATAAACATACACATTCCTACTGTTCGTATGTTTTATGTTTTACAACACTGAAGGAAATGGAATGCACAGAATTAAAATTTAAGACTTATCATTCAGCGTGCATGATTTCACAGTCCAGATTTGGTCAAATCAGTCTGTTTTACATAGTTCACACAAATGTGTGTGCAGAAGTACAGACTTCATAAGTTAACTGACTTGTAACGTTTGCCCTCAAGAGTACTTAAAAAAAAAAAAAAAAAAAAAAAAACCCTTTTGGCTCTATTTGTTAAAAAAAAAAAAAAAACAATCATGATAGCCTCTTACTTTTGGTAGAATTCATTATATTGCTTTTTGGGAAAAATCACTCTACGTAGGCCAACACATTTAGCACTGACTATTTTCCTGCACAATTAACATGCATCCATATCACAACTCTAAGCTATGCAGGTTGGTATGATAAACTATATGGCCAAATCGACTAACCACCCAAGTGCTGAAACACATCTGAGTTTTAAATGTCTTTGAAAGGGGATTACACAGTTCAGTTCAGTTAATATTAACTTTCATACAGTGATCCTAACAGTAAACTGTAGGTACCTCCTCATACATCAGAGAGGCATGCTATTTTAGGATCATGGAAAGTATTATAGAGAGGAAGCCTGCTTTCAGTTGTGGCTGACAGCTTTACTAGGCTCAAGCACTGAGAATGATAATGCATGGGGAAAAGTATTTAAATTTTAGCTACGCCTTGTTTCCCAATTCACCATTAGCTTTCACTAGTAAAAATTACACGATTCTAGGAGGTTGAAGGGAAAAGTTTTTGACCAAATTTGATCTAAATGTGTATTCTGATATGATTGCCAGATCATGCCCTGAAAATTTGTTCAGCTGCAAATCATTTGCTTTGGGTGTGTATTGCGTTTCTCTAAATACCAGAGTGGTTTGGTTTTGTTGATTCAAATTTTTTAAAGACATTTATTTCTCATAGGTCATAGAAAGCTAAGATTATTTGCAAAAGCATGCATATCAGTAATTAAGTCAACTATAAAGGAAGCAACCAATGAAATCCCCCACTCCCCCCCCAAAAAAAAAAACAAAAAAACCTTCTTAATAATTAACTTTTCTTTTTGGTCCCAGGTTGAAAGCATGGGAATTATATTCTATGTGAAATTCAAATACATCACTCTGTATTTCAAACATAACTTTTTTTTTTATAATATATAAAAATAAAACACCTGTAATTTAAGTCTGAGTAAAACTAAAGTAATATTTTCCTGTCTAGTATTTTTTGTAGGTTGAGTTTTAATACTTCAGTCTTTAATCTATTTTGACTTGATTTTTGTATATAATGACATTTTGTCATTAAGTCAACTCTTAATTGAACTATTTTTCTCATGTTTTAAGGTTAGCAAGAAAGTAAAAGAAAAATGCGCATGTTTTCAACATTTTGCTTAGAAGCTTTCTCAGGTGAAAAGCAGCTTACTGGTTTTATTTTTTTATCAGTGGTAGAAGACATCTCAGCTATTATCTTTGCTCCATTTTAACAAATAACTTTTCCTACAGTTTCCAATAATGTACTTTTCATTCCATTTTAAACTTCAAAGTACATTTTACATTTTTTACAATATTCTGTTCAGGAATAATATTGATATTAGTATAAGCAAAAAAGCAAACAAATAGGATTGATCTCTGTTAATATGATTGGATTTTTGTCATAAGCTGTGATTTTAATAATGTGTTTGCTCAGATTTTATGTGTATGCCTAATCTATGCCAAAATAATCCTGGAAAACTGTGCAGCCTTTCTCAAAAGGTATGAGTATTCTTCAACTGACAGCAAGTACTGATTTTCTTTCTAAACTTCAAAATACAATATTTAATCTATTCCTCAAGTTACTCAGAGGCTTCTATCACATAAACCTAAAGTGACTTTATTCAACATACTGAAGTATAATTCCTCTATATGGTAAGGAAAATTGGAATGCTTGTTGATCACAAAAGTAACTTGCTCAAGATCCAAATGCCTAAATTCTTGTACTAGTAAGACATGGGAAACACTTCTTGCGCTTCAGCACAATAAAAATAGAAACATCACACTCTATCATGTCTAGCCTAATTCATTAATGATATTTAATTCAAAAGATACTTAAAATACTCAAAAGTTGTTTAAGGAGAGGTACTAACTAAAAGAGATACTGCTACAGTACCTCCTCTACCAATGCACATCAGCTACAAGTGTCTATACTTTGGAGGCTGTCATTTCTATAACTTGATAAGAAATGGTTCTGTAAGGTAAATTTCCAGGATAGATCAATGTAGATGTAACAGTCTTATTATTAAATAAGAAACACAGAGCCAAATGCAGAGTTAAAAGCCCAAGAGGTCAGAGCAGTAATAAGAGCTGAGACTTAAAACCACCTTCTTACCCTTCCTGCTGCTGCTGTCCTTTCCCTCAGAAAGAGACCTACTTCCTATGTATCTGTCTTTTTATTGACTTTCTGTTCTGCCTTGTCATTGGTTGTAAACCCAACCACTGACCTCCTCATCACTGCCTGTCTATACAGACTTCCAGGTCTTCTATGGTTGGTATTGAGATTAAAGGTGTGTGTCTCTGCTGTGGATATCTTCTATATAAATAAAGCACTGATTAGCCAGTGACCAGGCAGGAAGTATAGGCGGGACAAGGAGAGAAGAGAATTGAGGAAGGAAGAAGGAAGGGGAGACCGGCTGGAGCCACCGCCAAGACAAGGAAGATGTAAAGTACTAGTAAGCCACAAGCCACGTGGCAAAGTGAAGATTAATAGAAATGGGCTGAATATAAGAGAGGTAGACAATGATAAGCCTGAGCTAATGGCCAAGCAGTTTAAATAATGTAAGAGTCTGTGTGTTTATTTTATAAGTGGGCTCTGGGACTGGCGGGACTTGGCGGTGGGAGCTGGAGAAAAATTCTCCAGCTACATGTCTCCATGCTGGCTGTATCCTTGAACCCACAAACATCTATCTGTCATGTGATCAAGATTAAAGGTGTGCACCACCACCACCCAGCTTCTGCTATGGCTTGCTATTAGCTCTGACCCCCAGGCAACTTTATTTATTAACATACAAATAAAATCAAATTTCAGTACAAATAAAATATCACCTTAGATCAATATACTTAACATTATTCTGAATATGATACATTGATGGTACTAGACATTTATTTTGAAATATTCTGTATTTATAGTAGTCTTAGTTAATTTTCTGTTGCTGTGGAGAAGCACCATGGCCAAGGCAGCTTATAGAAGAGTTTATTGGGGGCTTGCTTATCGTTTGGGAGGGACGGAACCCATGACCATCATGGCAGGGAGCATGATAGAAGGCAGGCAAGGATGGCACTGGACCAGTATCTGAGAGCTATGTAACTCCCAGGCAGCAGGCAGAGAGATTTAAAATTGGAAATCGTGTAGGCTTTTGAAATCTCAAAGCTCACCATCAGTGACACACCTCCTCCTACAAGACCACACCACATAATCTTTCCCAAATAGTTTCTGCTCCTGGGAACCATGCAGCATTCAAATATATGGCCCTATGGGACCATTCTCACTCAAGCTTCAATAATACTGAATGATTTTAATTTGTTTTATAATATGTTAATACAGAAATGTTAAGACACATATGCAATAACAAAACCATATGACTATTATTCTCTCAGACTTTTCCAATATAATGATGTTAAAGATGCAGCTCCAAATATTCTTTAATACATGTTATGACATTTCCATTGCATTTATTTTATGTATGGAAATTAAAAGGACATATTCTTACATCCTTGATGAAGTAGCTGAATGCAAGTTTCCAAAGTATTTTTTGTTTACTACTGCAGTTGGATTATAAAATGTCACCTATAGGCTTATATTTTAAAATGTTGGTCCCTACCAGTGGTAATTTTCTGAGAATTTGTGTCTTAGTTAGAGAAAGTAGTTCAACTATAAAGTTGTCAAATGTCTTAGTTCTCACCTTCTCTTCTTTTCTCTTCTCTTCTCTTCTCCTCTCCTCCTCTCCTCTCCTCTCCTCTCTTCTCTTCACTTCTCTTCTCTTCTCTTCTCTTCTCTTCTCTTCTCATCTCTTCTGTTCCTCTACTCTCCCCTCCCCCACCTTCCTCTCCCCTTTCCCTCACCTCCTCTTCTTTTCCTTCTGTCCCCTTTCTTGTCTCCCCTCCTCACCTCTCCTCTCTTTTTTTTCTTTCTTCTATTACCTTTCTGCCTCCCCTCTCCCTGAATGGCTGCAATAAGCTAATATAAGGAAGCTAACTTTACCACCCACACAATCTGCCATGATGATTTTTGCCTCATCACAGCTTAGAACAACCTACCTAGATATTCATGGAATGAAACCACGCACCAGTCTTTTCTCTCTTGTTTCCCTTGGGTATCCATCAAAATACTTTTTTTTTAAAAGGGAAACAAATATATTATAAATACACCCAATACATTAAAGAAAAGATGCAGAATAAGAATCCTTAAATAAACATAGAAAATCTCTATTCTCTTTCCTGAATTTTCCTTAATTTGAGCAAGGATTTAAAAAAACAGTCATCATTTATTCCAGAAAAAAATTTAATGTGTTTCTTGGATATAAAATCAAATGTTTTTTCTTACATATAAAAGCATTTATTCAATTTATATAACATATATCAACTTATAACATCTTTAGTGATATATTACACCTATTGTCTTTGAGTTTTTCTATCAAGAACCTATAAAGCTATTTTGTTATGATTATTGAAGGAAAAGACATAGTGGGTCAGTCAGCATCTAAATTCTTATTTCTAATGCAGAAAAAGATTCATCTATTTTTAAAGTTTGTATACAAATTACTGTCATGCTGAAGTGTTTGTGTTCTATTCTAGTGCAATTTGGAGCAATTATAAAATTTTTAAATTGTTCAGAGAAGAGATGGTTCTGAAAAATTTAGAGATGATTATTCTCTGTAACTATTTTATTACAGCAACTAAGAAATAAGAGAGATTAGTGCAAATATTTGCAGAGAAAGTATTCAATAATCTTAGTGGAAGTGTGTTGTTGCTAGAGTTTTCCTGCCTGGCCCACGGTCAGAGCAAATCTCTCTCACCCGCCAGTCCCACAGCTGCTCAGACCAGACCAAGTAAACACAGAGACTTATATTGGTTACAAACTGTATGGCCTTGGCAGGCTTCTTGCTAACTGTTCTTATAGCTTAAATTAATCCATTTCTATAAATCTATACCTTGACACGTGGCTTGTGGCTTACCGGTACTTTACATCTTCCTTGTCCTGACGGCAGCTGGCAGTGTCTCCCTCACCCAGTTTCCTGTTCTCTCAATTCTCCTCTCTGTTAGTCCCGCCTATACTTCCTGCCTGGCCACTGGCCAATCAGTGATTTATTTATTGACCAATCAGCAACACATTTGACATACAGACCATCCCACAGCAGTGTGTTTCTTCATTTGTTCCCATCATTGTTTGTGAGCCAGCATATCCCAAGCTCTAGCTACTTCTCATCTCTGAGGAAAGACATGCCTCCAGAGATGGATTTAAAGGTAATACAGAATATTTTTACTATAGAAATTTTAAAAAGTTTTCTGAAATATGTTGACATGTCTGAAATCTTATGGCTAGTATAAGTTCATTGCTCCAAAGATTCCATGGAATTATTTTTTATGATTTATATTACCAGGGAAACCCTAAATAAAACCATGAGCTTTGTTGTGGATTACATATCCAACAAACTGCTTAATAGGTTAAGGGCTGATGTCCAAGAAATCCATACCATATGCCATGGTTTTGGAGAAAGTGGCATTTCTCTATCTTGTTATTTGGGGTTAAAAATGCATTTAACATTATGATAATTTACTGAGGAATTCTCTATTTTCTTGAGAAAAATAAACTAACAAAAATTCATGAAACTCATCAATAACTGTCTTCATTTTATAGAACCCAGAGCATCCTAGAGCACACAGCTAACATCAGCATATGCATTAGAAAGCAGTTACACAGAATCTAAAAAGGCAGGAGCAGTCTCATGTACAGCCTTAGGAAGTCCTTGTATGCATTCAACCAACAACCTAGAAGATGGACTGAGATGACAGCTTTCACCCTATTTATGAATTTGCTACCTTTCCAGAAAAATCATTTTCTTACTCCAAGAATTTGTTCTCCAGTCATTGATGTATTCAACTCCTGAGCAATGAGTGTAGGTTCAGATACAAACATATATGTAACTTAAGTTGTCTCTCTCTGAAAAAAAACAATTTAAAGATGATGACAGGAAAATATTTTGTTTTCAAGTGATAGTTTTATATAGTTCAGCGTGTTGTTTAAAGACAATAATAAAACATGACTTTTTGTGTGAGTCAAATTATCATTTTTTAAATGTGTTAAAATCATTCCTGCCTGTTCACACATAGGAGTCCTCCTTGGGAACCCCAATGTCACAAAACGCTCTGACTGACATCTCAGAAAAGATCCCCTCTGTGTCTCTGCCACCTGCCTTTGTGTCTTGTTAGCCACTTTATCCTTCCTCCATCTGGCTCACTACCTAAGTGACCTGTAAATAAGAACGTCAGAGAAAATACACTCTCAGCTATGATGGGACTTCTTGGCATTCAAAATAAACATTCTGCCCCTTCTGGTTATTAATCAATAATTCCCCTTACGCAGAAATGTGAAGAAAATTGTCATGTGCACAGAAGAGCTTTACCTACCTAGAGTCAGCTAATTTCCCATTTTATTTTTCAAAAGTCACAGATGGATGACAGCCACACAGCTGCTTCACTAAGAAACAAGAAAGCAAGTTCTATCAAGTGATTAATCGGGATGAGATACTTTGGTTATTAAATTTGCCTGCTGGGAATGTGATATAATTTTGAGTTTACTCTACATGATTTCCCTGTACTTTGAAACCACTTTCAATTTTCAGAAAAAAAAAATGTACAACAATTTCTTATTGGTATACTTTTAGTACACTGTGAATGCTCAGGTCATAAAATTATGTTTTTAAAGAAAACTAAGGCTGGTTAATTTGAAAAACTTGCTTAAAAAGATCAATTATACATTGTGAACAATATTGTAAAATTACATGAACTTTATTTTAATATTATATTCCAAGTGCCAGATGTTCCATGAAGATAAATCCTGTGAGAGGAAGGACTTTTCTCACTTTATTTTTAATGATTTCAAAATTTATTCAACTCACAGATTTGTTAAAAACACTGCAGATATCTTCCTGAATTTCCATATTTTCTGCTTCTTGAGACAACATGTTGCCATTTGGAATGTATTTAAGGCAAATTATGCTATATCATTTGGAAGTATAAAGTCAAAGCTCACTAAAAAGGAAGTTGGGGGAAAAAAATCTCTAAATTACTCAAATATTTTTAATGAACTTTTGCTTTCATAAAGCGTTATTAAATGCTAGATTCCTGCTTAGATATCATCAGACTCGCAGAACATTGGGATTGGATTCTTCTCTTATAATCAACAACCTATAAAACAAAGATCTGAATTGTTAGGACTCTAATCACTAATCAGATAAAAAGACTTGAATCATTTCTCTGTCCCATAGAGAAGACAATTGACATCCTAAACACCATGAAAGGTCAGGAGTAGATAACTACCTCAAACTAGTTCCAGTAGTCTTAAACTTATAACTTTGTTACCTAGCAGGAGGTTTTATGATAAAGAACAAAGCCATAAAATTTGTCTTTTCCTAGAAGAGTCATTTTAAGTGGTCCTGTCAATCACCTGAACAAGGTCCTTGAGAAAGCAGATTCCTCTAGAGACTTTAGAAATAATATAAAGCCAAACTATTCTCTGAATTCTTTTGATGAAGATCATAAGAACCAGAGAGCAGAGGGGAGTCCAGAGTTAGCCCCATGACACGAAGATGCCATTTTCTAAAGCAAAGGGTGTACTATTTTTACTAGACTACCATCTGAAGGATGGCAAATACTTCCACCTACATAAGTGTTGCTTAGAGCCTCCTTACTTCCATAACCTTGTCCTTGAGTACTTGCATAGAGAGGAAATTGCCTACTTCTCAAGTGTCCTAATCCACTCTTGGATAGTTATCTTTGTGAGAATAATCTTACCGGGCAGTGAGTCAAAATCCTCTGTAGCTCCCATTACAAGGCAAAGGACTTAAGAACTTTGTAGCAAGATCACTCAAAGTTAGCCTTCTTCTCTATCAATTTCCATCCTAATGTGAAGAACAATGCTACTGTCCATGATAGTATTTTCTAACTCTTTCCACAATTCCTGAAATGACAAGCTTTTAATCAATCCATTTAACATCCTGGTGTTACTCTCAGACATTTCTTATAACACATTGATTATTTATGAAATGAATATATATTTACTAGTATAAACTATTATTGCTGATTATTTAAGTGAAGGTAAAAAAATTCTCTGATGATTAAGACATTTGTTTTCGATAGATTGTAAGAGCAGTTGTGTGTAGTTTTTTAGAGCTTCTGTTTTTCTTTATGTATAGATATATATATGTATCTATATATACATACATATATATATATATATATATATATATATATATTATAGTTAACTTAATTTCACATATCAGCCATGGATTCCCCCGTCCTCCCTCCTCCCACCCTTTCAGTTCATTCCCCATTCCAACCTCCTCCAAGGCAAGGTCTCCACTAGGGAGTCAGCCCAGCCTGGTAGACTCAGCCTAGGCAGGTCCCCTCCTCCCTACACCAAGGCTGAGCAAGTGTCCCAGCATAGACCATGATTGGAAAAAGCACAGGGACAAATACCCAAACTAGTGGAAACACATGAAATGTGAACCAATGGTTGAGGAGCCCCCATGGAACTGGACAGGACCTCTGGCTAAGTGGGACAGTTGATTAACTTGAACTGTTTGGGAGGCCCCAGGCAGTGGAGCCAGGACCTGTCCCTTGGTGCATGGGCTGGCTTTTTGGAGCTTCTATTTTACTAGGGTGATAAGCATATTGACCAGCGGATGTCCCTTGTCCATATGGTTAAAGTACATAATGTTGATATATGTTCAAGAGGAACAATACATTATGTACTTCATTCATTCAATTGTGAATTAAACTTCCTAGAAAAAATTTTACCTTATCTGGAAGCTTCTGCAATGCTGATTAACTGATTAGAATTTCAGTGACTATGGCAAGGTTTAAATATTGCAGATCCAGAGCCTAATTATTTAGCCCCTAATGATAGCCATTGCTTTCCCACCTCTGTGGTTGACATAGCATCCTTATGACTAAGAATTAAAACCATTTGGAATTTAATAACTCAAGAGACCACTAGGTTCCACTAAGCAAAAGACTAAGGACACCATCTGAGGCCTACAGCAGAGAAATCCCACTTAGCTTTAACACTCTGGGGTCAACACTATCTACTTGTAAACTGTAGGTCTTATAATATGTGTATGTAACAATACATGAATGCATATAATTCTACACATATATGTATATATAGTATGTAGACAAACAGAGATACACAAAGTACACCATGTACATATAAATTCTACTCTGTAAGGAAGTACCTGAGGTCTGCATACCACACAGACATAATAACACATAAACTTACCCTGGCATGGCGAAAATGAATAGAGTAAGGACAATTTATAAAGACACCTTCTCTTCTCCTTATTAATTTCTTTCTTTCTTACTCATGTTGAATAAATCACTGATCGGCAAGGAACAGAGAGCAAATGAGCCTTTTAAAGGCCACCTGGTGCTGCTGCCATGGACTTGAAGCTAATGGCTGATCTTCAAGGACAGCCCAAATTTTGCTAAAAATTTGTCTGCTGTTTTATCCTGACAGCCCTAGTTGCTTAGCCAAAATCAGGGAACATTCCTTGAATGTCCAAATCTCTTATGTCAGAGCAATGTAAAATAAATAAAAAGAGTGTATGATAGAAAGAAAATGTCATTTTTCCTGTCAGTTTTGAATGATATTTAGCCGTTATTTCATGCTATTATCTTAAAAGAATGGACAAATAATTAAGCATGGTATATGTTTGACTAGATATTTTTTATTCAGGTACCATAAGTAATAAAATTGAATACATTGTATCATCACTGTAAAACATGTTATGCATATAGATACATTATAGCTTACTAGAAAATCCTGGCATTGTGACATTTTGCTTTTTATTATCTGTTATTGCTCATCAACTGCCCAAATTCTGCAAAGCAAAGCTTCATCATAGGACAGTGAAATAACACATTTTGCCAATTGTAAACACATATTCAATTTTAATTATAATGGTAGACATTAGTTTCCAATTCTTCTGACTTTTAGAAGCATACATTTCTAAGTGTTCAAATGAGGCAAACAAATTAAACCTTTTAGTGACAATTTAATGAAATAAACTGCTCGAATTGATGGCATTTGGAACTAAAAAGCATTCAATCTAGTGAATTGTGTTAGACTGTTGCACAGTCCACTTGCTATTTTACTTCTCTTGAGGACTGATATGAGTTGCCAAATAGATGGGTAAACCTGGGCTACATCTCATGACCAGTGTCTGTATGAGTGTACATAGTAAGCACTGTGTATCCATGTTCATATCTACATATTTAAGTATATTTCAGTGTTGATCCCAGTACATGTATGCGTTTCTATCCGTACATTTTTTTCAGATTTAAGAAAAGTGGAGATGTAAGATATAATGCATATACAATTTCTATATATTCAGATTGTATAAATTGACCATACCAAAATTCTATGGTCAATTTTTATCACCTCAATATATCCCATAAAAATCTTAAGAATTCTCATTTCTCATATGTAATACATTATGAATTAAATCAATAAAAATAAATCTGAATACATTTTCTCCCTTTGAAAATCATTTAGAACATAGTAAAATAGGTTAAACAAATATGAATAGTAGACATCACAAAATTTAAACTCAAAGTATGTATTTTAGGAGAAGAAATTATATATAGTTCAAATTTCCTATGTGAAAATGCTTGGGGAAAAAAAGTGGTTCAGAGCTAGAATATTTTCGCAGGTGAACAATGAAAGACTTTATTGAGCTTTAAACTCTGACAAAGTTGTGATCTTTTCCCAGGAGATCATCCTTCACCTGAAATGCATAAATGTTCTCCTGTTTCAGTACCATATTGTTGCTCAAAAGTTCCAGATCTTGAAAAATTTTGTATTTTGTAGTATTTGGGATGCTCAACCTGTAATTATGGTGCCAAAGATGATGTGCACAATCCATAAAACATATACAATTATAATTGAAAAGGGCATAAAGGTATACTATTTTTACTAGTTTTAATGTATTATCTTTAAAGCATATAAAAGTAATTCAAGAACACAGTCAGAAACTTTAGGAGATTTCCTTCTTCTGCTCTTCAAACTCTGCCTCCACCGTTTACCTTTTCACTATTTTCTGAGATGAATCAGCCTAACTTGTGGATCATTAGTTCCCTGATCAGCCATACCCAGTTTTCTTAGTGTTTTTAAATGTTGTATTACAAATCCACTGTTCATATGAAAAGTCACTCATTCTACATCAAACACAGTCAGAAATTATTTTCTCTCTTCAAACCTAATCCATGTCTATGCTTTGATTTATCTTCACTTCATAGAAATCTAATTCCATTGCTCGTTATTAATCTGATCATTGTGTTCTTCCTTCTCATTTTTCTTACGTATTAATTTGGCAAATCATCAACCTTAGATTTATGTTACAATCCATGCCTGCACATAAACATAAGAAGAGAATCTGTCCAACTAAAATGAAATAATACAATAATCTGAACAGTGAATACTTAAAGCAATGCTCAACAGCATGTTTTTTTCATAACCATTTGCTTTCACAGTTCTTGTTGTCATAAAAGTTAGCACATTTACTCCATATTTGTGCTGAAAGCTTTTGTATTTCAGGGTGGCCCAAAAGGTGCTTCTTATAAAGTATGTGAGCTAACTGCTTCTCCGCTACTTATCTCCATCTTCCTTCTCTCTCTTTCCTTCGTTCCAACTCTTCCTTTCATACACAAACACAAATGCACATGCACACATGCAGAGATACACTTTCAAAACAGCCTTCCAGGTGATAGGACAGCCTGATAGGTGCGGAAAACTTCTTTTGTGTTTCAGAAACTGATCTCGTATGTGTGTGTGTGTGTGTGTGTGTGTGTGTGTGTGTGTGTATGAAATTCAATAAAGCCAACCTTAAAACTGAATTTTTGCCTAGTATAAAGAGTAATTTTTATTTATAATATTTAAATTATTGGAAAATTTTATGTATAATTATGGTATACATGATTTCTGCCTCATTCTGTCTCCCTACTCCAACCACTCCTATGATCCCCTCCCTCTAAAATTCATAAGCTAGTGACTTCTGTATATGACAACATGCCAGGGAAGCTACACCAAATGAAATCCCACCAACATGGCCACCTCAAAAATACTTGTACAATGACCATACCTGTTAAAATGCCGAAGTAGATGGGGGAATATCTCTCAAGGTCCTACCTCTGGAAGAAAAGCTATAGGTAATTACGAGCTGCTGTGGGATGTTCTGTATGGCAAATATGTTAATAAATAAAACACTGATTGGCCAGTAGCCAGACAGGAAGTATAGGCGGGACTAACAGAGAGGAGAATTAAGTGAACAGGAAGGGAAGGAGGAGACTGCCTGCAGCAGCTGCCAGGACAAGGAAGATGTAAGGTACCAGTAAGCTAAGAGCCACATGGCAAAGTATAGATTAATAGAAATGGACTGATTATAAGAGTAAGAGCTAGACAATGATAGGCCTGAACTAATGGCCAAGCAGTTTAAATAATATAAGCGTCTGCATGTTTATTTTATAAGTGGGCTGAGGGACTGCCGGGGTTTGGAGGGACCCAGAGAGAAAACTCTCCAGCTACAAGGAGCTCCTGAGAAAGGAAGAATCAGTGGGAACTGAGAACCCAAATTCTCTTCTCTAAATGAAGAGCCAGTGTTCTTAACCACTGAGCCATTTCTCCAGCATCCAAATCCACGACAATATTCTCAAAGACAAGTTCTCTCACTGAAGTAGGCGCTTTGATGAGCTAGACAGTCTGTCCAGAGTGTTCAGGGATCCATCTGACTCCATCCCTCTGTGTACAAGTTTACAGATATGCAGGGCCACTTCAAGCATAATTGTGCGTGTGTGTTGGGGATCACAACTCAGGTCTTTATTCTTATGCTACAGGTGCTTTACCAACTGAGTCATCTCCTCATCCTTGTTTTATGTATTCAAAAGCAATGTGGCTTCTTTGAAACCAGAGTAACATTTTATCTCCCTGTGTTTAACAAATAATTATGCCAAGAATACACTCATCTAACAGTATACACTGCTGCAGTTTATATATGTTCCTCCCTTGTCCTCCTTCAGGCTGATGTGTTTGTTTAAGGTTTGGTCTCTAGCTCTTGGTGCTGTTGAGAAGCCATGGAAATTTTCAGAGGTGGAACCTAGTTGGAGTAAGTAAGCCATGCTGACCTGGGCTACGCTTGGTCTGTCCAGGTTAAGTCACTCATAGCTGGTCTTCATCTCCTACCCTCTCCTGTCTTTCAGCTCAGAGTCAGACCATTCCATTGGCTACTGTCTGTTTTATGACGTCATTCTCCCTCCAAACCTGTCAGCACCTGGTGGAATCTTGGAGTTTCCATGGAGCTGCCTGCAAACAAATCTGGATCATCACCAGTCACTTGTGACCAGTGACCAGAGAGTGTTGTCTGATACTGGACACACCCTGGTTAGGTCAGAAGATCAGACCATGATTGTTACTCCTCCCCTGACCATGTCCGGTAAGGAAAGAAACTTTAAAAAGTTTGTTTGCTAAATGAATATTTGTGGATTACACATCACCAGCCACACTTGGGAACCTGGGCATGCTTGTCATCTACCAGATAGGAAACTCTGGGCTTGAATATGACTCTTTTCAAATTTGTAGGAAGGCTATATTGTAAACCCATTAAAGGCATAGTCTACTTAGCACACTATAACTGGGAAAGTGTTGCTTAATAACAAATACTATTTAGTGAAAAAGACAAGTCAAATGTAATTTTACTGTCAGAACAGCACAGGCACATTAATGTGTACATTAAATAGAATTCATGGATGATACAGCCTTGCCATTCAGTCACTATAGGAAAGTGGAACAGGTCATTATCCATGTCTAGGATAACATGAATACATAATTTCTTTCATGTTGCAATATTGTTTTGTTTGATCTTTTTTATATGTTCTTTCTGTCGTATATTTTCTTCATTTTGGCATTTGAATTTTAGAAACCTTCAGGGTTCAACTCTAATCACTTTTCTCTATGTAGAGTATTTGTGGGTGAGGCTAACACTCCTTTCAACACAGAGAGTGGCTGCCCGTCCTGAGGTAGTGCGCTGGTGAAGGCCAAAGAAGATGAGGCAACCTTCCTAGGTTGTTAGCAGGAGTCTCTCCTGCCAGAAAGCCTCTCAGCTGTGGCAATATGTGGACCAAAATTTTAGCAAAATACTCATGACCAACAGCAACCAAATCAACATTTTGTGTATATCAGCACAAACTATAAACAGTGCCCTTTAGCAGAGATAAACAAGAAAATTGAAGCAAGTAAAACTTTACAAAATTCTGTTTCAACCTTGAAAGTAAATTTCTTGTAGATGAAGCCACCTGCTACTGTTCCTTCTGGAAAAAGCACGACATTATAGCTTCCAGAACAGCCTATGTAAGAACCATTCTCAATCTGTGCCAATCCACATCCTTCTCAGCAAACACAGCCACTTGTGTCTCAGCTGAGGGGCCACCTGAGCCTGCCTTCTACACAGAATTTTTGGAGCTGAAAAGCCCAACACCTACCATCAGATGCTGAGCCAATACTGGCAAACTGGACTAACTGGTCACATTGGATGCTGGATAAAATTGCTCCGGTATTTCTGAACATGGGTACATTAGCAATGTTAGTAAGACTTAACTGATTTAGAGGAATACTGTGTCCTGAACAGACTTGCTTGGATATCCTCATCCTCCTTTAATTCCATCAACTCCCCAGTCCAAGTTGGTTTCTTTCTGTTGCCGGGATATATAATGGCCATTCTGACTCTAGGTGGTTCCAGAAGCCTATGTTGAGAGCTATGAATACAGAACAACAAAAGTGAAGGAATAACTTTTCAGTTTAGACTTTGGACAGGATTAAAGGAATAGAAAGTTAAGCATATTTAGCCAAAAAGAAAATTAGGTAGAGTGGGAAGAAAAAGACCACTTGGGTGCAGTTTCCAAGGAAATGAAGAAGCAGAAAACAAATGCAAATGTCTGCCTCCCCATCACTTTTATCCTTGGGGAGAAAGGGCCTCAGGTTCTTGATGTGGATAGAAAGCTGAGAGGAGACATGGATATCCATGTCTGATTCTCACACCACTCTTCACACCTCAGCCAAACATCCTGGCCAGTAGGAAGTGGGGAAGAAATAGTCATCAATATATATACTACACTAAAAACACGCAGCTGGTTTTATTTCTCTCCATATATATGAACATATATAATTATTGAACTATTTTATTATATATAATATAAATGAACTTAGTGACAAAATTTCCACTGCAAAAAAGAATGAGAAAAAAATACTAAGGTAGAGGTTTGTGTTAGATAGCTATACTAAGTATAATCATTATATCAAAGCAACAACACAATTCACAAAAAATATTACATTAATTCAAATGAGATATGAATTCTATTAATACACATAACAACTTAGAACACTAATATGTAACTATTGCCTATAAAGTTTTTATATGTGGCAATAACTAACAATGTAAAACTCATCATATACTATCCCCATCAAAAAATTTTATGCAGTAGCTTTTGAAAATTACATTTTCATGAAATGGCACATAAGTTCTAAAACTTATCACTTTATAAAATTTGAAAAATGTTGAATGTTTAGTAATTAAAGAGAAAATAACTTTAGAATTTTTTTTTAAAAAAATCTGACAGAAATAAAAAGGCAGTTTTTTGATGCAAAGACTACATGATGAAACAGACTGACCAGAATCTGGAGATTAATGCTCATAGTATCCATCCTAACAGTCATTGTTCATTTGTTTACATTCTAATACAGAAATGCTGTTCCATATCTTTGTTCATAGCATATCATCAATATTAAATTAAAAAATTAACATTTAATTTTCACTTGTTTACTTTGTCCTTAATGCCCACTGGTAGGCACTAATACAGACACAGCTGGATCATTTGGAAGTTCCATTTTACTTAATTTCAAAATCTCCCTAGTGATTTCCATAGTGACTGTACTGGTTTACACTAGCAGAGAAAATATTATTTTCTTCTTTCTAACACTTTGGCCTTTTGTCTTCTTTTTATTTTAACTTAATTGATTTTTTTTTTTTTTTTTTTTTTTTTTTTTTTTGTTTTTCGAGACAGGGTTTCTCTGTGTAGCTTTGCGCCTTTTCCTGGAACTCACTTGGTAGCCCAGGCTGGCCTCGAACTCACAGAGATCCGCCTGGCTCTGCCTCCCGAGTGCTGGGATTAAAGGCGTGCGCCACCACCGCCCGGCTTAATTGATTTTTTTAATGGGCAGATTCTTGTTTTGATACTGGCCAATTGGTGTTTTGTATGTTTCTTGCATCTTGATAAGCATCTGTTTCTTTAGATTAGGTAAATTTTTCTTCTGTGATTTTGTTTAAAAATATTTTCTGTGACTTTGACTGGGTTTCTTCTCCTTTATCTGTTTCTAGTAATTATAGGTTTGGTCTTTTCATTATGTTCCAGATGTTTCCAGGATGATTTGTTTGTTACTTTTGTTTGATTGATTGATGTTTTAGATTTAACATTTTCTTTGACTAAGCTACCACTTTTTCCCCCATTTTATCTTCAAAACCTGAAATTCTCTCTTCTATGTCTGTAGTCAGAAGTTTTCTCTGGTCCCACTTGGCCCTGTGATTCTGCAGCTGCTTATAAAATAATCACTCAGAAGCTTAATATTATTTACAAACTGTGTGGTCTATGGCAGGCTTCTTGCTAGCTAGCTCTTACAATTTAAATCCATTTCTATTTATCTATAAATTGCCACATGGCCATGGATCACTGGTACTTTCACATCTTGCTTCTCCTGGCATCTCCTTAGACTCTGCCTTTCTCCTTCTTTTCTCTTTCCTTGGATTTCCCATCTGCCTCTAAGATGCCTTGCCATAGGCCAAAGCAGCTTATTTATTAACCAATGGGGACAACTTATAGTAACAGTGTACAAAAAGACATCCCCCAGGAAATGTCTTTTTCTCTATTGGTTGAAGCATACCTCTGATTTTTCTGTTTGTATTTCTGAGTTTTTATTTTGAGTTTTATTTTAATTTGGTTTTTCTTTACTGACTAAATTTCTTTGTTAAACACTGCTTTCACATCTTGAGTCATTTCATTTATAACAGCCAACTGTTCATTTTTTTTCCCCACAATCTTCATTGAGGTATTTTTTCCTATCTTCTTTAAGGTCTTTGGACATGTGCATAATTAACATCTAGTTGCCATTGTCTTGTGCTTCAGTAAATTATTTTTTATTCATAATAGTTATTTATTATTCCTTGTCTTGTGCTTCAGGTAGGTTGCTGAATTACAGTAGGGTTTCTGGCTTCTAGAAGAGGCACCATGTCTTGGTTGTTCACGTTTGTGATTTTGCACTGGAATCTACACATCTGGGTATCTGGAGTTATGAAATATTTGTAGTTTCAATACATGCCTTTGTTGGATGGATGTTTTCTTCTTTTCTTGATGTAGCCCCAATTTGACTGATTATGGATCAGAAATCCTTCTAATACTTGCTTTTTATTCTTTATATCACTCTGGTTTTAGAACGCAGACTCTGATGAATCCCAGATCCAAAGTTCTGGTTGGAGGTCTGGGTTCATATTCCAAGTAGTCTCATATTTTTGCAGTGGGTAGGGTGGGTGGGAGAGTAGATGTTGGGGTAAGGGCACTGACTCTGAAGTTCTTTTAAGCAGGACTTGCATCCTGCTGTTTAAAGAGTGGCAGATTCAGGAATCTGGCTCCCCAGGATGGTGGGGGTCTGAAAAGGATGGAGGAGGTCTAGGAGGATGCCTGAGGGGTCAGGTAGTAGCAGGTCTAAGATTACTGTGGAAAAAGCAGAGTGGAAAGGAGGGAGCATGTGGCCTATGGAGGTCCCAGCTAACTGTTGTAGCTATGCAGTCCCTGATAGAGAGAGTTTCTGTATGTCTGCTGAGAGTCACGAAAGGTAAAGTTCAATGTGAAGATTGACTGAAGGGGGGCAATGAACAAGAAATTGCCTTGTTGATGATGGTAATTTTGACTGAGGTAAGATGGAGTCTCCAATTCTTATTCGCATTTTTCCAACGGCTAGTAATATTGAAAACTTAAGAACATTTTAAAAACTAAATTATCATTTGTGCTGCTTCTGTTTTGAATAGCCTGTTTACTTTATTAGCCATTTATTATTGGAAGATTTTTGGTGCTTAATATTTGAAGTTCTTTATATAGTCTAGATACCAACCCTGCAAATGAAATGTAGCTGGAAAGATTAACTCTCATTTTCCAGACTTTCTGTTTACATTACTGGTAAGTGTCCTTTGTAGGCTGAAGCCTCTTAAGTTCAGATAATCTTTTGACAATTTTCAGAGCAGTTTTCCATTTTATTACAACATTGTTCACAACATCCTTGCCTTTGCTGCCATTTAAAAGTGTATTAAAACTGCTATTTCAGTTTTTCAGGATTTAAATTAAGATTTTGATTTCGTTTTGAATTGATTATTATTATTATTACAGATTGTGCAAAATATGGATTTAATTTCCCTCTTCTACATTCTGATATCCCATTTTCTCAGGATGATTTATTTCAAGTAACCCATATTTATTACAGTACATGTCTTTTAGGCAATTGTCAAATTTGGGCTTATTTTAGTGTCCTCTATCCCATTCAATTGGTCTACATTTCTGTTTTGAGGGCTACTATCATGCTGTTTTGTTATTAAATCTCCATAGCATTAGTTTAGGTCACTAATCCAGCAGTATTATTCTGCCTGGAAGAGCTTTCCTGGGAATTTTTTTCCTGTATTTCTTTAAAAAAATATTTTTGTTTAATATCTGTGAATATATACATATATACATATATATATATATAATTATATATATATATATATAATGTGGTTGATTCACCAACTATTACTGCTGTGGAATATCTTTCTCTAGGCTGTGAATATGTGTTTCACTAATTGGTGGATAAATAAAGCTATATTGGCCTATGGCAAGGCAGCTTAGAGGCAGGCAGGAAATAGAAGCAGATAGATAGGACAAGAAAGAAGTGAAGAGATGCCATCCCGCCGTTCAAGAAGCAGCATGTCATGGCACACAGGTAAAGCCATGGAACACATGGTGACTTATAGATTAAAAATGAGTTTAGTTATGAGCTAGCTAGCAAAAGACTGGAGCCATAGACCATGGCCATACAGTTCATCATTAATATAAGCCTCTGTATGTTTATTTGGGCCTGAGTGGCTGCGGGACTAGTTGGGACACAGGAAAACTTTCAGCTACATATTACCTTCCCCTAACTTCTTCTATATTGCTTTCAATCACTTTCTCTCTCAACTTCATTTATTCTCTCTTCTTAAAAATATCTACTGAGTTGACATACATGCATGCCTTTACATGCATGCGTTCATGTAGATCCGCCTACTATTGCTGCAGAAGATTGACTCCTTTTCCAGAGCCATCAAGTGCCGTTGGCTCTTTCGATGGCTTGATATTATGAAATCCTGATGCATGCAGTCCTAGAAGCTGTAAATTCATGTGTGTAACTGTGATGTCTTCCTAGAAAATATGCCTCAGAATTCTACACCTGGCCCTTAAAATATTTCTATCCCTTCTTTTGTGATGACGCTTGATCCTTATGCAGATACTGTGAGCTATAGATGTCCAATTTAGAGCTAAGCACTCCAAAGCTTCTTTTTCTACATATGCTGAACTGTGGTGGGTTTTTCTAGTAATCATTGTTTGCTACAAAAAAGTAGCTTCTTTAATGAGGATGAAGACATGTGCTACTCTATGGATACAAATATAAGAACTTTGAATGGATCAGTTTATTTTCATGACCATTTATCTGAGTAATTGGAGTAGGTTCTCCCCTAGGGCCTATGCCCAAGGCAGTCACACACAGCTCAGTTAATACTACCAGGCATGGGTTACATCTTATGGATCAGGCTTTAAATCAAGTTAGAAAGTGGTCACTTATTCACTAATATCAATACCAGTTTTGCCTGGTAGTACATGTAGAACTTTCTAGCATTATGAAAGCTAGGCAGTGGGGGTGCACTTTCTAGGTCAATAATGAGTTGATTTCTCCATATCCTGTAACTCAAATATATGCTATTTTCAGCAACAGGGTCTTACCATCAGCTTCTGTAAGTTAACCAAGTTCATTAACAATATCCTATAATTTTTGTGGATTCTATAGTTCTCCAACCACCATAAATAAAAAAATAGGTAACATATTTTTGGATCTGGGCTTTTCATTTGATAGCCTATGACATCTGGGGAGGCATTGCCCCCACCCCCCCAATAGTAATGCCAGTTAAACTCCATATATACATATCAGTAAACTTCTTTAGTAGTAGGTATTGACATGGCATTTTCAAAGGTTTTTACACTAGTTACTGTTCTCTTATTTCCGGTGCCAGCACACACCCTGCCCCCTCATCACCCACAGATTTAACCTTTCCTGTTCCATTTTTCCCTCTGTTCCCTTCCTATTGCCAGTGTCATGGCTCCTTTTCTTGAAATCCCTCCATATCTCCTCTATTAGTTTCCTGAAATTGGGGATGGTAATCAAATTTTGACAAAGATATCTCAAGGTCTAATGCTAGCATCCACGTATGAGAAAAAAAACATGCAGCATTTATCTTTAATTTTCCTGATCTGTTACTCCATTCAAATGACTGTTTTTAACTCCAGCCAATTACCTTCCAGTTTAATAATTTTGAATTCCTTTACAGCTGACTAATATTTCATTTGATGATTACCATATTTTCATTACCCATTCTTCTGTTTATGGAAATCCCACATTCCTTCCTTTTTCAGTGTATTGTGGATAAAGAAGTGATAAGCACAGATGAGCAAGTCTTTCTTCAGTAGGATATAGAATCCTAGGCACAATGATCAGGATTGCTGTATCTGGACCATATGGTCCATCTATTTCTAGCTTTTATGAAGAAATCTTGCATTGATTTTCATAGTAATGCAACAGCTTATTTACAAATTCACCAATGGTGAATTAACCATACACTTACCCCACATTCATTCCCCACACGCATGCCAACATTTTCTATTTCCTTTTCCTTTTCTTTCTCTTTTTCTTTTTTAATCCTACTTCATGCTTTTCCCATGGTTAGATTAAATCTCAAAGTAGTACAAATTTGCATTTTCCTGATAAGGAAGTTGAATGTGAAAACAAAAATTTTGGCCATTTGTATTTATTCTTTTGAGAACTTTATCTAGTTTTCATATTCTGATTTTTAATTGGGCTGTTTTCTTAGTGTTCAGTTTTCTACAATTTTCATATAATCTAGACATCAAACCTCAGTCAGCAGTATAACTGTTAATGAATTCTTCCCATGTATAGGCCTCCATTTCACACAAATGATGGCATCCTTTGCTTTGTAATTTCATGAGATCCTACTTGCCAAGCGTTGATCTTAATGCCCATATTACTGGGATACGGTTCAGAATGTCTTTCCCTGAGCTTATAAATTGAATTTGTTTCGTACTTTCTTCTATGTTTTCAACCTAGTTTACTGGGCTAAAAAATGAGTTTGAGTTTGAGAAAGTGAAAGAACAGGATTGGCAAACCACAACTTCCTTTAACCATCCTCCGCTGGTAACTCATGATTTATTCGAGTGCTTTCTTATTGTGAAAGATACTGGGATACTAGCCACTGCTTAGGAAATTTCTCTTTATAATTGGACTCTAAATAATGACGAGATAGTAATGGGACTCTTTGATATTGAGATACAGGCCACTCAACATCAGGCTTTGCAAGGATGCAGGTTAAAATGAGGCTAGAGAGGTTTTCAGCTTTATCAGGATCTTAATGTTGGTCCCAACTGGTGGCTTGAAATTGATCCTGATTTATTGGGCTCTTCATATTATTGGAAGTGCTCTCCACTCCAATTACTCCCTTTTGTTTCCTTACTGTTGACATCAGCCAAGAATAAGATCAGTGTCAAAGTACAAAGAAGTTAAGTACAAGAGACCATGGAACCCCTCTCATGTGCTGGTTTGAAACTGCACCAACAATGTACTGTAAGTTATTAGGTTAGGCACCTATTTATTAAGTGGGCTGGTACCATGACCACACTCAGCTCTGCATTACTTTTCACACATGGCCCACCCCTCAGTCACCTGGCTCTCCAGTAGAGTCATATCAGGTTAACCATCAGGGTGGTGGGGAGAATATGCCAATCCAGCTCATAGAAGGTATAAACAGCCTCCTTCATTAGTTATCAGTCCAGACCTACTTATGTATCTGGACTTAATTCACCTGTTCTTAAAAGTTACAAAGCACAGCCTCATTTATCCACCCCAACCCTGTAACTTCATAGGAAATCACAAGGATTCTCCATGCTCCTGTTATCCAAGACTGACTTGTAGAGTGTGACCTCTGCTACAAATGCATGGGCAATTAACCGAAGGAGACTTCTTTGATTGAGCTATACCATAAACTGAACTGAAACTTGGCAAGCCCATAACGGATCTTCCATTTCTTTTTTACTGTAAAAAATAATGGCGGTCATTGTGATATTCTATACATTTTCAAGCTCTTGAGTTGGTAAGTCTAGCTACAAAAGTTTGTTTTTAAATATGATTCTAACAGTAGATTTATATTAAAACCTTAGCAACCCTCATATCAAAATGATAGGCCTGATCTAAAACTGTGACTGTACAAGAACGCTATACCAGATGGATGTAGAGAATTCTGGAACACCTCTAATATGGTATCCTGGTATAAAACAATGAACTTAAGTCTATGATTGCTCAATGTCTCCCCACCCCTCCAGGCAGAAAAAAATTCAAGAGAGGGGAAGAGAGTGAAAACAGAATAAGGAGGAGGAGGAGAAGTAGGAAGCAAGGGAGGAGGGAGGAATAAAGAGAATGAAAAACAAACCAGAGACAAAATTCAAGACAGACATTTAGAAGTTTCACCTTCCCTTCATTTAGAAAAATCTGCAACCACATGTAGCTTCAGTTAACCCTCTGGTCACTATTTTCATAGACACTCTGATAGTGCCAACTGATTTCCCTTAATTTGTAACAAAAACCCCTCTCAAGCCTTCCTACATACCTTCCTTACAAGGAACGTAAGAAGTCAAAGAACTATCCATCATTTTAACGTGGTTGTTCGCAAAACATTTTAGTGTCATAATGGGCACAATCTGCCAAATTTAAAGATAACCAATAACTTCTATATTTTTAAAAAAAAACTATTGTGTTCCTATATACCAGCATTGTTCATTTTAAATGTATATTAAAAATATCCTTAAAATAATACATATTCATCTATATCACACATTTGTTGATGAGATAACAAAGGAAGAAGGGTGTTTACAAGTAGCTAAAGGCATCTAAAAGGATGTTATTTAAATACCCAGAAGAAACAAAATGTACCCAAAGCTAATTCACAGTGAGTCAATCCAAAAATGTCACACTGTAGGGACAGAAAGTAAAAATTCAATTTGGAGTGAGGTGGTAAATGACTTACAAAGCAGCTTACAAAAATAGAATTCATTCTCCTGTCCATGCTGAATTAACGAAATAAAACATTCAAATTTAAATTTAATGAGAAAGCAATCCAAGATTAATGGCAAAGACCAGGTCTTCAGCAAGATCATAGTAGAAAAACTCCCCAAACTAAAGACACACACACACACACACACACACACACACACACACACACACACACACATAAAAAAAAAAAAAACCCAGAAGAACAAAGATCACCAAGTAGACAAGACCAGGAAAAAAGACATCCTCAGTCATATAGTAGTTAAAACACAGATACATTGAACAAAGAATATTGAAAGCTGAAAGAGAGAAAAAACACAAGTCACATATAAAGGAAAACCCCACAGAATAATAGGTGATTTCTCAATGAAAACTTTGAAAGCAAGAAGAGCCTGGAGCTATGCCCTCCAAGTTCTAAATCTGAAAGCAAAGAGAGCCTGGAGCAATGCCCTCCAAGTTCTAAAAGATCAAGCCAACCTAGCCTAGTGTACACAGGAAAAAAAAAAAACTATCTTACATAGTTGAATGAGAAAAAATATTTTTCTATTATCTAAACAGCTTTAAAAGGATACACACACACACACACACACACACACACACACACACACACACACACACATAATAGACCAAACCAAAAGGAAATATAGGAAGTATATTTATGTTGAAAGAGTCAAAAAAGCCAAAAGACTGTAAAAATCTAAAAGAAGCTATAATTACTAAAATACAAAGTACTACAGAGAACAACAGCAAAATTCAACAACACAATTACTGCAGTAAAGAAATGTCTTTCAATAATAACTTTAAATACGAATGGCCTCAGATGTACAATGAGAAGACACAGTCTAGCTGAATGGATCAGGAAACAAAGCCTGTCTTTTGTCTACAAGAAACACATCTTAGTTTTAAACATAGGCACCACCTTAGAGTAAAAGAATCAACAAAAGTATTCCAATCAAACTAGTACTAGGAAGTGTTCTTCCCACTGGTTGAAAATAAGTCCACTACCACAATTTAAAGTCAAAAATGAAGTGAGTTTTAATTAAATCCTGGCTAGATGGATGGGCTCTGGCCAGATCCATACCTGTGTTCCTAGGAAATGGCCTCAACTCATGGTTTGCAGGGGATTAAAGTATTTCTCATCAGGTCCAAACAGGGGTAAGCACACATCCTGACATATTTCCTGACTATGGACTCCCCTTCCCCATGTGAGTAAGTGTATCCAGTGCAGACAGGTCAAACAAACTTTAGGGGAGTGAAAACCTGTGGCTTGCTATCTCATGTAAACAATAGCCTCCAGTTTCAGGAACTCTCTGTTCTTGGGCAAGGGGCTTGTAGATCAGAGGCATTTTTGTTGCATGGATCCCTTAGGCACAGTAATTAAGACTAAAAATGTTACTTTGGGTCTCACAGAAGCAAGCTGACATTCCCATTATAATACCTGGCAAAATAAACACCAAACTAAAATTAATCAAAAAACAAAAATAGATCAATTAATCAAGAAAATATTATAATTCTAAACATATAGGAATAATACTCAAGTGAACCTAATTTCATTAAAAATGAACTTTTGGATTAAAAGCATAGGTTAACATCAACCTAGTAACAGTAGGTGATTAAAGACCTCACTTTTTCCAATAGACACAATTATCCTGCTCAAAACCTGGAAATCTTAAAAAAAAAAAAAAAAGCTCTCCCTCTGGCGTGTGCTTCTCTCAGGGCTCCTTTTAAAAGGTAGACTAGAATTAGGTTTCTCCAGCAGAATCTCTCCAGATATATAAGCCACACTTAAGGGCAAGTCCCAAGTCTAGAAGGAGAGGGCCAAAATGAGATGAAATCACTAGTATTTTTTGAGGTTGTATGTCCTACAATGTTTTGTCTTTTCTTTATTTCCTCCTTTCTTTATTTCCTCCTTTCTTTTTCTTTCTTTCTTTCTTTCTTCCTTTCTTTCTTTCTTTCTTTCTTTCTTTCTTTCTTTCTTTCTTTCTTTCTTTCTTTCTTTCTTATTTCTTTTCATTTTACAGAATCTTTTGTTTCTATACTATGATTTCTAACTATTTTTATTGATTGCCTGTATGTGTAAATATGTGTGTCTCAGCATCTTGGATGTTGTGTTTCTTTGCTTCTTTTTTCTCCCCCTGTTTGTTTTGTCCTAGTCTGATTTTTTTTTTGTTTTGTTTTTATTTTATCTTAGTTTTTTTTTTTCCAGATGCTTATTAGCATTCTAATGGGAAAGAAAGAGTGTGGATTTATGTGTGTAGAAATGTGAGAAGGTACTCGCTGAAATTTGAGGGAGGTGAAACTGTAATCAGAATATACTATATGATAAAAAGTATTTTCTTTTCAATAAAAAAAGCCATGCTACAACTAAGAGCCTGCTCAGTTATTTACTAAGAACAAAGGCAGGAAATGTGTTCCCTGAGATGGTGTCTAGCTGCCTTTAAGTGGCTTGGAGTCTCCACCCAAGGGAGTTATCTGTCTAGGTGTTCAACCTCATGAGCAAAAGTTGGGCCGGGGAGATGGCTCAGAGGTTAAGAACACTGCCTATTCTTCCAGAGGTCCTGAGTTCAATTCCCAGCACCCATATGGTGGCTCACAACCATCTGTTATGAGATCTGGCTCCCTCTTCTGGCCTGCAGGGATACATGCAAACAGAATACTGTATACATAAGAAATAAATAAATCTTAAAAAAAGAAGTTGGGAGGAGACAGGCCATAAAATCTAGGTACAATTCTTACCAGCCCTGGGGAAGCTCAGATAGATATGAGTTTCTGGGTTTTTGTTCGTTTGTTGTTTGTTTTTTTTTTCTCCGTTGTTGGGCATATCTCCCAGTGCTCTTAAGACAGCTGTGATAATTCTTTGGTAGACCTGCAAAGAACAGTGTAATTGGCTGACTGCCTCCTCTTAATCCAAAGGATCATTTCCACGATTCAGTTTTGCAGAGTCTGCCCTTTCTGGAGGGTCTAAGGAATCATGTCACAGTTGGAATATGTATGAGTCCCTTGATCGTGAATTGATTCTTCAACCCTTTAAGCAACTACACTTATTTCCCTTCTTCTGGAAACCAAGGATATGTCTGTCCCCTGATCATGATCTAAGAACCAGTGTAGCTGTGAGTATTCAGGCATCTATCTGTACTGACCTGTCCTTAGGGTACTTTCCCTTATAAAAGGTGAGCCTTGCCCACCTCCTGTCTCTTTCTCTTCAGTTAGTCTTGTCCCCAGGGTCCCCAGGGACCAGTCTATGTTCCTTTCTCTGCCCCTTCTCTTCTTCCTGTTCTTCTCTCCTCAGCTCTCATCTCCATAATAAAACCTCCATGTGGCTTTCTGAGGCCCCTTAGCTCCAACCCACTAAGGTTGCCTTCTGTTTTTAAATAAATTATAACAGTAGCTGTTCACTTCATTGGTTCCTCAAAATCTCCTTCAAAGTGTAAAGCACTAGCATATAACTACCTATCCTAGACTCTACTTGTCATGGTTTGCATGAGACATTTCCCATAAGTTTTAGGCATGTGAGCACTTGTCCCCCATGTTAGGTTCCAGCCTCCAGCTTGCTCTGCAAGGTCCTGGGAACCACATTCCCTCTCTCTCCAAACTCTGACCACTCAGAAAGTCTCCAGACAAAGGAAAAGTAACAAAACGCTCAGTTCTGCATTCTCGGCAACGATTGCAAATTTTTTCTCTGATGCTGCTAGCCACTCAAGTCCCCAGTCCCCCACTCCTACCCCTTAAATGCTCAGCTTTTGACTACACTTGAGCACAAACTCAGCTTGTGGCAGACATACCATCACCCCTTTGCCTAAAATCTATAAAATTTTCCTGCTCTGGACTGAGTGCCCAGCTTCTTTGACCTCAATCTCTGGGACTGGTGAACTGGCCCAGGAGTTGCTTTGCTCAATAAACCTACAGTTATACTTTTCCAATTTGGCTTGATTGGCTTACTTAGTAGGTGGAGAAACAGGGGCCAGAAAACATATTACCCCAGATGGCAGCTATTTGGAAGATTATGAGGTGTGGGCTTACTGGAGGATTTATGTCACTGGCATAGGGGATGGGGTGGGGTGGGGTGGTTGGGGGAGGTGGGGGGTGCTTTGAGATTTCAAAAAGACTCATACCATTCATGTTAGTTCTGCCTACTGCTTATAGTTAATGCAAGCTGTTCCTGTCACCATGACTTTGCTTCACCATCAGGGACTCTAACCCTCTGAATCTGTAATCCCAATTAAATAATGTTTTTACCTTGGTCATTGTATTTTGTCACAGGAATAAAAAAGTAAGAAAGACACTGCTTGTCCCATAGGTTACACCTGACACTTAGAATTGTACCCCCTACATTTCTTTCTTTTGTCTTTCCGTTTGCCTTTAACAAGAGTACTTTAAGGGGCCAGTCTCTGTTCAGATGGTGTCTGTTATTTGTTAAGAGGTGCAATGTTATTCATTAAGATGTACTGATTACCATGCAGAAAAGCCATTTGGTATGACAAAACCTACTGTAGGAGTTTATTAGGGAAAGGGAATAGAAGGGGCTGCTTAGGCCTATGAAAAGATCATGTAGGAAGAGAGGGGAGGGATAGATGGAACCCACTTTTTACAGGTTCACCCTGCCATGTGCATATGGGCTTACAGAGCTACCCCATGCACACACAGAGATTGCGTGATCACACTGTGTGCAAATAACCTGATTATGCAGCCCACGGATTAAGTAGGATGTAAGGCCCTGGGATAACTAAGCCTCTTGCTTGGCTACTGGACAGCACATGTTCAGTCATATAATTGGGGCAGTGACTAGGAATTCTAACAGTGTCAATAAAAGATAGGGAACTTGAGAAGCACCAATACCTCCTGAGGCTGTTGGAGCAGGCCTGAGTCTCTGGGACACTAGATGAGTCATAACGGAGTCCCAACTAACTGGAAACCCTCTAGTTTGGTGCCAAAGCCCAGGGAATTGCCAACTTCCTGCCTTTTATCTACAGAGACACTGTCTAGAAATACCGTCCCCTCCTTTACACCTCACATAACTCGGGTTGTGTGCCATTTGGACTCATTGGACAGTAACTTGATATGACCTTAGCTGATTGGGTAATGCTTGCACATATGCCATTGAACATACACATTAAACCAGATCTGCACCTCATTGCTGGAACCACGTTGTGAATTTGTCTCCCTCCTCCCTCCCCCACTGAACCCTGATGAGAGGAAGAAAATACAGTTCTTCTCTCTGGAAGTTTCCATTGTCTGACAAATGCGAGTTCCTCATAGTCCAGGTGCTAGTACATTGGGTACCACTCACTACAACCTGCACAGGTCGGTCCTGGAGACCTGACTGGGGCAGTGAGGGAATGGAAATGGAAAAAATAACAGACAAAGAGACACATGTACAGAAAAGCGAAGAATAGTTGGTCTGTGCTCGGTATAATGGAGCAGCACTGTCTCCCCAAACAACCAGGAACCTCAGTGCATTTATTATGTACAGCACAACAATAAGACTTAGCTAGTCTCAGTAGGAGGTCTCTGTAGGCGAGCAGTAAAAGGTTACAGTCATCTGGGAGGAGCAAACCGAAGTTGCTAGTTGCTGCTAAGATTGGTCAATCATTCATATATATTACACCAGAGGAAGGCTTTTACATCCCTCAGAACCTCTCTGGAATAAGGCTTTGCCATTCTTATGGGTTTGAGGCATTGAGTTATTGATGCAACCATGTCCATGTAAACAAAACACATTTGTTTACTCAAGAACCAATTAAAAGAAAGTGTTTTATGTGTATAAGCAGAGTTCTCGAGAGAAGAAATATGAAAGGGCTAAAAAATACCTCAAAAGGTGTTCATCATTCTTAGTAAGTAGAACACAAGTTAACACAACACAGACTTCATCCTATCCCCTTCTGAATGGTTTGAATAAACAATCAATTGGCAACACATAATAGAGAGGATGTGGAAAAAAAGAGAACCCGCATTCACTGTTAGTAGCATTGCAAACTGGTCCAGCCACTCTGCAAATCAGCGTGGAAAACCCTCACAAAGCTAAAAACAAGTCTGCCATATGACCCAGCTATTTCGCTCCTTAGATTATGTCCAAATGACATGACATACTACTCCATGGATACTTATTCAATTGTATTCTTCACCACTCTATTTATAATAGTTAGGAAATAAAAAGAACTTAGATTTCCTTTATCTGAGAAATACTGTCCTGTGGTACATATACACTTTGAAATATTATTCAGCGTTGAAGATGACCCAGACTAAAAATCAAACATTGTGTGTTACCTCCTTTCTGTAGTTCCTAGCTCAAAGTCTTCAAATGTGAATAGACAAGTAGGAGCAACTTCAGCAACAAGAAAACCAAAAGGGACTCTAGGGAAGAGACAATTGAGAGGGGATTATGAGGGTGTAAGTGATTTGCAGGGGCTTGGGGTGGGGATGTGGAAAACAACATGACTTTAATAAAACACAGTGAGGAAGATAAACACAGAAGAAGGAGGGAGGAAGGTAAAATAACAGAAAGGTGTTTGAAGAAGTCACAAACAATTGTATAATATATGTAAGTCTCTGTATACATTCACTGTGGTGATAGTGTGTTCCCCAATATATCAAGCACCCTGATAAATTTATCTGGGGTCAGAGAACAGAACAGCCACTAGACAGACATAGAGGCACGAAAGTGGTGGCACTCACACCTTTAATCCTAGCATTCCAGAGGCAGAAATCCATCTGGATCTCTCTGAGTTCAAGGCCACACTAGAAACAGCCAGGCATGGGGACACACGCCTTTAATTGCAGGAAGTGATAGCAAAAAGCAGAAAGGTATATAAGGCGTGAGGACCAGGAACTAGGGCTGGTTAAGCTTTTAGGCTTTTGAGCAGCACAGTTCAGCTTAGAAGCATCCAGTCTGAGGAATTGGCAAGGTGAGATGGCTGTGGCTTGTTCTGCTTCTGTGATCTTTCAGCGTTGACCCCAATACCAGGCCCTGGGTTTGTTCTTATTCATAAGAACTTGTAAGAGTCGTGCTACAATTGACATGTGTTGTTGATGAAATTTTCCCATCTGCTAGGCTTTGCCTGACCTGTCAAACAGTCCTGAATATGGGAGTGAGGATTGAGAAATAATAGATAGGAAAAACAGAAATGTAGATGTGAAAGAAAAAGAGACACAGGATAGTTTTTGAAGGGCTCTGAGTCAATACCATAGCAGCTCTGAATTTATTTCTCACAGTCTTTTTATACTCAAAGGAAAAGACCTCCCCATCTCAAGGACACCATGGTTCAAGGCACAAACAAACAAATGTAAGCACCTCCTTAATTCTCAAGACACCTGGTAACCACGCCTTTGGCCTAACATCCCATTATATACAGTCTTGTAGAGCAAAACAAAGTAGGACTCTCTGACCTTCAGTCAAGCTGGAAACAAGCCACAAGCTGGAGTCATTGTGGGCTCCCACACCCGTCTGAGCTGACAATGCTTCCTCCAAGAGCCATAGAGTATCTAGCAAAAAACCCAACAGAATGCATGAGAAACCCACTTTTGAGTTGTTGGTCAGGATTGTTGAACAGACTCTGAAAATATTATAGGCTCTTGCCGTTGTCTTTAGTTGCCTACCAGGTGTGGGAAGTAAGACCTTATTGCTGAAAACAGCATTCACTTTGGACACAGGACCCAGATGACCTGAGCTGATCTGATCTGAAAGCCTCCTCTCTAAAGATTACCTTTCATGGTACCAGAAGGTGCCATGCAAGTTTCCAAGGGACAAAAGCAACTAATAGTTCTACCCAGAAAAGATGCCAATGAATCACAATAGCCAGTACAGTACAATAACCCTAATGGTGCATTTGTAGCATACATACCTTCTCAGAAACCAACAGC
Source organism: Peromyscus eremicus (assembly GCF_949786415.1). Taxonomy (NCBI): domain Eukaryota; kingdom Metazoa; phylum Chordata; class Mammalia; order Rodentia; family Cricetidae; genus Peromyscus; species Peromyscus eremicus. The sequence goes on from NC_081427.1 coordinate 19,437,255, forward strand.
TCTCTAATAATACATAAGGCCCTCACAAGAGAGTAATTGTGGCTGGTACTGGAAACCTAGCCAAATATCAAGAGCTGGAGAAATCATGGACCTTGGAGAGGAATATACAACTGCCACTCTACTAAGCCAGTATAAACCCTAACTGCATTGTAAATATTAATCCTTATACCCTGTACTGGTTGTATTTTGTGTGTCAACTTGAGACAAGCTAGAGTCATTAGAAAAGGAGCCTCAGTGGAGGAAATGGCTCCATGAGATCCAGCTAAAAGGCATTTTCTCAATTAGTGGTCAGTGAGGGTGGGGCCAGCCCATTTGTGGGTGGTGTCATCTCTGGGCTCCTGGTCTTGGGTTGTATAAGAAACCATGCTGAGTAAGCCAAAGGAATCAAGCAAGTAAGTATCACCCCTCCATGACCTCTGCATCAGCTCCTGTCTCCCAGATCCTGCCCTGTTTGAGTTCCTATCCTGACTTCCTTCAGTGATAGCAGCAATATTGAAGTGCAAGTCAAATAAACCATTTCTTCCCAACTTGCATTTTGTTTATAATGTATTGTTGCAGCAACAGGAATCACAGCTAAGACATACACATAGATTAAACATAGCTCTCACCCCTCATCAAAGAAATGTCACTTCACAGGAAAAGGAGAACATTATAGGAAACCATACTTCATCAACCTGGAGAGAACAAGAGATTGTGTGGTGCCCAGTCTCAGTTGATAGATATGCAGCACAGTCCCTCACTTAAGGCTCAGAGATACTTGTGGAAGAGTTGGTAGAAAGACTGTAAGAGTCAGAGGAACAAGAAGTTAGCTGTGAGATTGTGTCTCCTAGAAATTTCAGAGAAGTTACACCATGAAGTCTCATCAACATAGTTGTCTAAATCAGTCCTGAATAATGACAGCGATATAAATGCTAATATAGAAGAGGGAAAGCTGAGGAGATCTCAACCCTAGACATAGAATTGTAGGCAACCAAAAAATCCTGAGTAGAATTAAATAGTCTTCCCCAGGGAAGAGCCTCTGCAGTACTCTGCATGGCTTCAGGGATTGACCTAAATGGACTTAGAGAGGGATGGAGAAAGGACAGACACACACACAGGAAAGCTGGGTGTGTGGACCATGTGCACTCTCATGGAGATGGACCAGCTACGTCAGCAATAACTCAGAAAAATCTATGTGCTGGTTCTATACATCTGGATTGAAAAGATGGGCTTATTGTATACTGAAAAAATGAGGATGTGAGTTCCTGGTATGCAGCCAAACAAGGAGGCGAGTTTAGATAATCCAGGCAAGAGGTCTCTGTAAGGAAGCAGTCTCAGGTTGCAGTAAACCTGAACAAAGAAGCTGTGGTGTGTAGTTTCTTCATACATAGTCATTAATAAACACTTATACTTGCAGCCAGAGGAAGGCTTTGCATGACTCAGAGCTCCACTAAGGGCAGGTTTTGCCACTTCTTTTGGTCTGAAATATTGAGGTCCTTGACATGCCTGTGCTTATATCTACAATATATCTTCACATTGGACTTCACTCACTCCTCACACATTCACTCAAGGCTTCTTCTGCTCCCCATAAACCTCCAAATTGGTTATTTAGTCTTGAAATCATAACTATATATGGAGTGTTATGTGGTGGACTGAGCAGGTTTTGCATGTATGTGTGCTTGTGTGTTTCTGTGTGTGTGTGTGTGTGTGTATGTATGATAACAATTAAAATGAAACCATGAAATTGAGAGAGGTCAAGGTGGGAATATATAGAAGAGGTTAGAAGGAGGAAAGGAATGGAGGGGATAATGTAATTATATCATAATTTAAGAAAGAATATTTTAAATGTATGTCTGAAGAAGCATATTCTCATGAACAGACTCAGTCAGGGTGAGCCCAGAGAGAGAAAGATCATCCAAGTGCATCTTCACTCTATCCTTTTAACTTCAAATTAATAAGCATTAAAACTTTTCTAAAATTACGTTTGTAGTCCATAACCATTTAAGCAATGTTGCTCTTAGAATATGCATCATGACAGTATTTTGCTTTAGCATATTTATTATTATTGTAGGCTATAAACTTCCGCATACATCTTCTTAACATGGCAATCACCACTACAGAAATCCTCTGCATATCTTATTAATATTGCAATAACCATTAAGGCAATGCAGCATATATCTGAGTAATATGGCAATAACCATTAGCTTCTTTTAATGCTAATAAAATATATAAACATGTCAGGATAATATATATGGCTAAGTTCATGTGCATTCATTGGTTGATAACTTTAATACTGTAATGGAGAAGGAGATAAGTTGTAGAGCAAAAAGCTATGGCCTTTGAAGTCAAATGGGCCTGAGCTTAATTCCTCACTCTTCAGTTTTCTAACTGGAAACCTTAGTGAGTTGTTTTTTTTTCCTTTATTTGTTTTGGATTAAGTTTTCATCTGTTTGCAAATATTGATAGCAGGGCCAATAAACACAATGTGTTTGGGTAGTTGAAATGAGTGGTTTATAGAAGAGTCTTAGCTCATTCCTAACATGCTACTGATCCTACATTATGTAATCTCCCATTTCATTTCTCCTACCACCACAAAATGGAGTGAAAGGGAGAAAATGTATGTCAAAATCCATTTTCTTCTGTGTATGGGCTGAAGGGTAAGTTGCAGTCTGAGTAATGAAAAATATTAAAATGAGAACTAAAAAAATTAATTATTTATGCCCAATATATTCAAATAATTGAAAGAGCATCAATGATTGACTACAGGTTTTAGCAGTTATTATAAATCACCAGTAATATCATGTGAAATTGCTAAACATGAAACCCAAATGAAATCTCTAAAAATAAAATAAAATAAAATAAAATAAATGGTATATTGAGATATTATAATATTGCATGCAAATATTATGTGATAATATGTAATTCATGAAGTATAAATTCATATAATATTTTACTTTATGGCAAATATAACATTTGTACTTGGGATTGTGATTATTTACATCTCACACACATTATACAGGCATAGGAGTCTGTAACATTCAAAAGTATGTATTTTGAGTCTGAAAGTTAATAGGTTTCTTTCCATGATGCATAAAAAGATTGTCCAAGGTGTGTGTGTGTGTGTGTGTGTGTGTGTGTGTGTGTGTATACATATGTGTGTTAAATTTCAGAAAGTGAAGAGAATGAAGAATGTAGTTGGAGGCTAAAACTACTGCAACTCTGTTGTGGGATCATCTTTTTGTATACTGTAAAGAGGTGTCTCTGCCTCAGGCACCTTCTGATTGGTATAATAAAGCACTGAATGGTCAATAGCTAGGCAGAAGAGAATCAGCAGGATTTCGGGAGAGAGAGAGGAACTCTGGGAAGAAGAGAGGCAGAGAAATGCCAGGAAGATGCAGAACAAGTCAGACACACAGAATGGGAGAGAGGTAAAAGCCATGTATCAGAACATGGATAAATAGAAACAGGTTAATTTGAGTTACAAGAGCTAGGCTGGAAGAAGACTAAGCTAAAGGCCGAAGTTTAATAATTAATAAGTCTCAATGTCATTATTTGTGGGCTGGCAGTGCCACACAGAAAAGCCCGAAGACACAACTGATGAATTACAACAGTAGCATAGAGCAGACACAGTGACGATTATGGCAACTGATTTAGAGCGATTGTGATCTAGCAAAGGACTCCTCAGCAGAGACCCACAGACAGCTGAAATCCAGTGTCCTGTGCTCACCAAGCGAATGCCAGATTACAACATCTGTGGCATCACAGAACAGTATCATTTTCCTTCAGCGAGATGTTGCCTGCTGCATCATGTTATGATGCTCCCACAACGGCACGCCAGGCATAGTTGTAAGAGCCTCCACAGTTTCACAAGATGGATGGAAGTCATGATGTATTAGCATTTCTGAGGAGAAGCCCACAAGGGGATGTCACATGATATTTATTGTGGGGTGGGAAGAGAAATCAACAAGGAAGACATCAGAGAGGGCTTAGCATTTCTGTTGTTTGTTATATTGGTCTGTCATTTTTCTGCCCTTAGATGCCTACTTCCAGCCATGACAAAATCCTCATGGCCTAACCACCGAAGTCTCTCTCTTGCTTTGCCATAGAGCATTTACCTCAGAAAATGTAATAAGTAATTGTCATTTCTTTCTCTGTCCCTTTGAGATCCAAACCTTCTAATTAGATTTTTAGCAATGTTGCAATTGTAGGCCTTCTGAAGGGAATCTGACCCTATACCCCTAAAAATGTAATTATGAAAGAAGACAGCATCCCTACCCACTTGTCTCTATGGCACAGTAGGAAGTCTGGGGGTCAAGGTAGTCCAAATGGTGATGACTATATTCTGCTCCAGGCATACAAGAAATTTTACTTTTCTATCACTTCATACCAATTTCTAAACATAGATAGCCTAAGTTCCTCTGCCAGAGGGGTTTATAGGACAAATTCTGCTTCTTGAGGGGTACACCTTAGTACTCTTGCAGTTCTCAGTCACAGGCAGGATAGACTTAAACAGCTGTGCAGTGGGCAACGGTAATCAAGAATTCCAGATTGCAACATTTAAGCAGAAGAGTTTCTCCGTTTCCTGAGACCATCTCATTTATTTCTCTATGCAGGTTCAAGGAGCCACTGCTTTCTGATGCTTGTGGACTTTCATTTTGGGGAGAGGAAATCTGTAATCAGGCTCTGTTATAGAACCTTTGTTCTCTTCCAGCCTTTGGTCTCACCTTTAGCCATCCCTATTCATTTGAGTTATCCCAACCTACTTCCTTTGTCTCCTGCTCTTGGTAATTTACCTGAAGGCTTTACTTCTGAGTGATCTGATCCTGAGCTTTCACACACCCCTGAGATCAGGATAGACGAACACTTCTGTTAACCATTACAATGGGATACAATACTTCTTATTAAATGGGACAAACCAATATGTGTTCCTGGTACCAACATCTCATGATGATTCATTTCTCATTATTCTCTAATGTCTCATCTCTCACTTCTCACTGGTAGTTTCTTCTTCACAAAGATTCCCTGTTCTACTTTCATGGCATCTCTTTAAATGTAGAAAACATGATATTTGTTTTCATATGTTGGATTTTTCTTTAACAGGATAATCTCTTATTCTATCAATTAATCTACAAATAATATAATCTTTTTATGAGTGAATAAAATTCATATATATATACAGGTGTGTGTATGTTTGTGTATGTGTGTGTGTGTCTGTGTGTACTGCATATCTATTTCTTAGAACTATCTACTCTTACCATGATGGTGACTAGTTTTATCACCTGTGTTGCTCATAATCAATAGCCCACTTTCAGTGTGTTAGTTTGACTTTGTCATAGTTTTAGAGGCTTCAGTTTATACTTGGCTGGCTTCACTGCTTCTGGACTTCGATGGGGCAGAGAGCATCGTGGTAGAAGCACGTGTGTGAGGTTGGTCACATCATGGAAGCCAAGAGTGAGAAAAAGCATAAAAGAAGAGTACAAATGAGAAACATTCTTGAAAGATTTTCCCTTTGTGATGTGTCTTCTTTTTTTTTAATGTTTAAATATTTTTATTTTATAATTAACTTAATTTCACATATCAGCCACGGATTCCCCGGCCCTTCCTCCTCTCACCCCCCCCCAACTCTTCCTCCCAAACCACCCTCCATTCTACCTCCTCCAAGGCAAGTTCTCCCCTGGGGAGTCAGCCCAGCCTTGTAGACTCAGCTTTGGCAGGTCCAGTCCCCTCCTCCCTACACCAAGACTGAGTAAAGCGTCCCAGCATAGGCCCCAGGCTCCAAAAAGCCAGCTCAAACACCAAGGACAGATCCCAGCTCAACTGCCTGGAGGCTTCCCAAACAGTTCAAGCTAATCAACTCTCTCACTTATCCAGAGGGCCCCAGTCCAGTTCCATGGGGCTCCTCAGCCATTGGTTCACAGTTCACGCGTTTCTACTAGTTTGGAGATTTGTCCCTGTGCTTTTTCTAATCATGGTCTCAATATCTCGTGATCATATAATCCCTCCTCTCTCTCTTGCTGATTGGACTCCTGGAGCTCCACCTGGGGCTCGGCTGTGGATCTCTGCATCTGCTTCCATCAGACACTGGATGAGAGTTCTATCATGACAGCCAGGGTGTTCGGCTTATGCCACACTGCATGATTCCAATCATCTCCCAAGGATGCTGTTATTTGATTAACCCACTGATCAAGGCAGAGTCTTTAGATCATCTCGTGGTATAGTCATCTTTCTAAACAGAGGGAAAACTTGAATAGCAGGCCTTGAACACAGTCTTTTTGTGAAACAACATATATCCAAACTGTACAAAACTATATCCCCTGTTTACAGAGTACCTGAGCTCTTTCTCTGTCCTTTGCTAAGATTTGGTTACCTCAAGAGAATTTCTAGTCTTGAAGATGCCACAACTGCACACGCATAAAATTCCAAAGGGGTAATTCAGATTAATGGCAAAGAGAATTATACTATGTTCTCTGTTTCCCATGGATTTGCCCTCTTACTTTCATCAGAGATCTATACATTAAAATCTTTGATTTGATGACTTTACTAATCTGTAAGGATGATGCTGTATCTTCCCATTGTGTGGCACTTCAAATGTGCTTTAGAAGGTGATTGAACTGGTTATGAGACAGGCTTCTGTTAGTGCAATGAAGACTGAGCCCAGCCAAATCAAGCGCATGGCTCACCAAGGTCTGAAGTAGAATAATGTAATCAACTTCTCAGCTCATGGCTCAGGGGCTAAACAGTCATACGACAAGGGGTCACTGTGCCTTTTGTTTGCTTTAAAGAGATCACAGTTATATTTGTAGAATTCATTCATTTCTTACTGCTGACAGGACAATATGTCCTAAAATGACCATTTCACTGGCTTAATATATTTGTATGTTAATTTCAGAACTGCTACAAAACATAGTAAAATGTTGAGGTAGGTCCTCAAATCAACAGTGCCAGATAAGTAAAATCCACAAAGTAAAATTGTTGCCTCCTTAACAGTTTCCGTAGTTTTCTTTTCCTCTTTCACACACAGTTTGGCCTAATGCAAACCACCTACTACACCCATTTAATTCCAAAGAGACTTTCTTAATGTCTGTCTAATGAAGAACTGTAACCTACACATGGAGTCATAGCTGTATTTTTGCAGTTATACTGGTTAAATATCCTGCATTATTTTATTCTAAAGCCAACATATGTAATTCAAAACTACAGGCATATTTAGACATTGTAACATTATGAATTTCAACAGCCCATTAATGTTATATGATTGTCAGTGGGATACATGCAGAATCATGTTTAAGTGAAGAAAACTATAGTGGGTGTGACAACATGTTTCCTGGCTAATGAACATATTAATAAAATATTTACAGAATAATGTATTTGTCATATTATTATAGTTTTTAAAATAAAATAGGCCACTTTAACCAGCATTCAGAATAGACAGCAATGTCATGAGTCTTTCAACAGTAACATGAGTCTTTCTTATAGTCACATTTTCACCACAAAAAGATCAAAGGTTATCACTATTCTGCGTCTTGTAAGATGAATTAGTTCTGAGTGGTATATGAACTTCAGAAAACAGTATATTTTCCTGGGTGTGGCTTATTTGTTCAAAATTCATCCAAAAGATTGATACAAGTTATTTTTATACTTGTGTGTTATTATTTCATTTTCCAAAATATTTTCAATGACTTAAATGTGCAATTGTTTGATTTATTCTATAGTCAATGGGTAATTATTAATCATTGGAGTAGTGTGATTAAGAACCTGCCCAGAAGATTTTCATCAAAGCTTACAGGTGAAAATATGTTCATTTTAGGGGGAAGACATACAAAAATTTATAACTGAAATTGTTGAATTGTCATGTCTGTCAATAAAATACATTTAACAAATCTATATTTGAGATATTTCCAGCTTAAAATGTTTCAAAATAATATTTTTTGATTTTGATGTCTGTACTATATATTTGGTTTTTATTATTAGGAAATACTATTTAACCTTTAATTAAATATTCTTACAGAATTAAATATTCTTTGAGGTTATATTATATTTTCATATTTTTGTGGGAAATATTATTAGTTCAATGATTTTAAGTGTTTTTTTCTTTGTAAAATGTATTCATCAATAGTTTTTAGTCTTGTAGCTAGAGGGATATATCAGGACTTAAGATCCATTATTGTTCTTTTGGAGGATCAGGATTCAGTTCCTAGATCCTATACAGTGGTTCACAACCTCCTGTAACTCCAGTAGGAAATTTGATGCCAGCCCACCTTGGGCACCAGGCACACACTCATAACATAAAACAAAATTTAAACCATAAAATTTAAAAACATAAAAATAATAACTTATAATTTTGCTGATAAACAATATTTTGTCTGTTTCCTCTTATACTGCCATGCATATATTTATAATGATGCAGTCAAATTTAATTTCCAGTTTTTTTGATATTTAATTGTAGCTAAGAATAGTCTAAATTGCATCTATTTATTTTCCAATTCAAGTAATTATTAAACACAGTGACTACAAATCTAAGTGGTTTATTTTGTGGTCTAAGAATTAATCCTTTATTGAAATATTTTTTGGTCAAATACAATTTTTCTTTGTTTTTCTTTCCCCCTTTTATTAAACAAAGATTCTTTTCTCATACAGTGTAATCTGTATACAGTTTCCCCTCTTTTTATTCCTCCCAGTTCCTTCCTAACTCCTCTCCCATTTAGATCTACTCTCTGTCTCTCATTAGAGTAGAACAGGCTTCTAGGAGAAAATAAAACATAACAAAATAAAATACAATAAGTCAAAATGAATCTGTTATGCCTGCATCACGAGCTCCTGAGATAACACCAGTTCATATGCAAAAGCAAAGAGCCTTTATTGCAAACTCAAGCTTTGGCTTTCTGTCTGTTTTGACACAGTCGTTGGACCAGGAAGTGCACTGAGCTCAGTTACGGCAGGTATTTTACTGATTGGGCAGCAGTGAGGTAACAGAAGTCTTGTCAAACAGGGATTGGTACCAATGATGCTGCAAGGAAACTGGCAATTTATATACAGAACTATCTTTTATGTTCTAGAGCATTTAGTACTTGTCTCTATTCTGATTGGTTCCCTGCAGGGTACAGTTTGTGTCTTTTCCAGGTTATTGTAATGGTGAACAAGACAATCCAACAGAAAAGTAGAAGAACCTCAAGAGCAGGCTGAAGAATCAGAGATTCACTTCATTACACATTCAGGCATCCCATGAAAGTACTAAACTGAAAGCTATAGATAAAACAGATGATTTGGTGCAGATCCGTGTAGGCCCTGTACATGCTGTTCAGTCTTTGTGAATTCATACGAGCTTTGCTCAGTTGTTTTAGAGGTCTTTACTCTGCTGGTGTCCTCTGTTCCTTCAGAGGGGGAGCCTCTTCTTCTGCCCCCTCTTCTGCAGGGTTCCCTGAACTCTGATGGGACAGAATTGATGGAGACATCTCATTTAGAGTTGTGTGTTCCAAGGTCTCTGCCTCCCTGTCTCTCTCCCTAATGTCTTGCGGTAGGTTTCTGTATTTGTTCCCATCTGCTGCAGGAAGAAGCTTCTCTGAACTGATTTTCTGGCAGGCTTGGCCTTTAAGAAATCTATGTGTTATCACTTCTACAGCAGATAGTAATGTAACAAATGATCAATTCTAGATAATCTTTCATTTTCATAAGAAGTTAATGTACAATATGTCGGTTTTTTAACACTGAATTGTACATGTGAAATGTAGCTCAAATTTACTAAGTTTTATTGTAGGAATATCCCATATGGAATTTATTTCCTCTGTTTAAGGTAACAGTTAATGAGGATCAATATCTTTCCTTGTCACTGTAGATTAAGTTCTTTACCATTAAGTTATGCATGCAATAATTTATATACCTCAGTGCTCTGTTACCATGTGACATCAAATTTAGAGGCAATATGTAACTTTGTTTGACCTATTAAGCATTGTTCTGAAATAATGAAGCCTTATTGTAGTCAGACATAAGAAAAATGTTAATAATAAACGTAAAATGTTAATAATAAATTTTCTTTTCTTTTTTTGTTGTTTGTTTGTTTATCTTTGTGTAGCCCTGGATGTCCTGGAACTTACTCTATAGACCAGGCTGGCCTTGAACTCAGAGATCCACCTGCCTTGGCCTCCTGAGTGCTGGGATTAAAGGCATATGCCACAACCACTCAGCTGTGTTATTGTTGTTTTTTTAATAAAATTATAGTTCTTTAAAAAAAACCTCTTTAAAAGTTATATATGTAATGAAGTCTGATTCAGTATATTACTAAGGAATTTTACATCATGGAAATCTCTGGGAATAATTGCCCAAAATGTATGAAGTGCTCCTGGAATCACACAGAGCTAAAAAAAAAAAAAGGAGAGAGAGAAGACAAAAAGAAAAGTCACTCACTATGACATATTTAAAGTTTTTAGGTGAAAATAAATTAGTAAAATGTACTGGGATGATACTATCAGTACAAAGCTAAACAAAACAATAATTGCCATTCCCTTGAGATACTGATCCGTGTTCCAAGTATAATTGATAATTTATTTTGATAACTGTTTACTTGGGTTTATATAAATTCTTATGAGAGTTCTAGGTATGGATCTATGGGGTTGTTGTGTATCATACAAGTTTAATTATGTCTTAAAACAATTAAAATATTACTTGAAATATTGGTATATTTAAGCAATACATAATTCTGAAAATAGTTGGTAATTACTCATGTTTTACAACAGTTTAACATGTAAAACTGCAGCAAACGACACTTTGCTTTAGACAGATTTACGAAAAGATACAGAGTTGTGTATTTATAGTGAATTCAATGCTGTGAAATTAACTTAAGAAAGGGATTTATGAGAGTAAACTTGGTAAAGGTAAAATGCATTAATATTTGGCAACATTAATACATGAGATGATAGTAACATTTTATAGGCATAAGTACATTTTGTGTTATTTTTTTGAGCCAGGATTTCATGCACAGTACTGAATTTTAAGATGAACAGGCAAGTAAATTTAAACATTATCTATTCCTTTTATTGCTGTTATGAATAGGAACTTTAGTTCTTTCGCACCCAAATTAAAGTTTCTGATTTAATATCACTATAGAGAGAGAACTTGAAAGTTTATTTAGATAAGATTATCTTAATCAGAAACACTTTTAGAAGGCTGGGAAAATAATAATTCCTAGTATAGTTTAGTTGAAACTTTCTTTTTTTTTTATTTACTTATTTATTTTTTTTTAATTTTTATTTTGCAATACAATTCAGTTCTACATATCAGCCACAGATTCCCTTGTTCTCCCCCCTCCCGCCCCCCTCACCTTCTCCCCAGCCTGCCCCCCATTCCAATCTCCTCCAGGGCAAAGCCTTCCCCACAGACTGAGATCAACCTGGTGGACTCAGTCCAGGTAGGTCCAGTCCCCTCCTCCCAGGCCGAGCCAAGGGACCCTGCATAGGCCCCAGGTTTCAAACAGCCAACTCATGCAGTGAGCACAGGACCCGGTCCCACTGCCTGGATGCCTCCCAAACAGATCAGGCCAATCAACTGTCTCACCCATTCAGAGGGCCTGATCCAGTTGGTGACCCTTCAGCCATTGGTTCATATTTCATGTGTTTCCGTTTGTTTGGCTATTTGTCTCTGTGCTTAATCCAACCTTGGTCTCAACAATTCTCGCTCATAAAAACCCTCCTCATTCTCCCTAATTGGACTCCCAGAGATCCACCTGGGGCCTAGTCATGGATCTCTGCATCCAGATCCCTCAGTAGTTGGATGAGGTTTCTAGCACGACAATTAGGGTGTTTGGCCATCCCATCACCAGAGTAGGTCAGTTCGGACTGTCTCTCGACCATTGCCAGCAGTCTGTTGTGGGGGTATCTTTGTGGATTTCTGTGGGCCTCTCTAGCACTTTGTTTCTTCTTATTCTCATGTGGTCTTCATTTACCATGGTCTCCTATTCCTTGTTCTCCCTCTCTGTTGTTGATCCAGCTGGGATCTCCCGCTCCCCCAAGCTCTCTTTCCCTCGACCCTCGCCCTTCACTACTTTCTTATATTCATAGCAATATTTCACATATTAAAATGTTATTTTATGAAAATTTTGATTACTATGTATTTATTTTGCTATACTTTATGCTATAATATGAAAATTTAAATACAGCAACTGTATTGGGACCTCTGTGAAAAATAGTAAAGATAAGGAATAAACAAAAGAAAATATTTTAACACTAACTAAAGCAAACTCTTCTAATAACTTCTCTTCTAGAGTGAGCATCAGTTTTTATTCAAATAACACAAACTCATTATCTGCTTATTCCAGGCCAAGTCTTAAATTTTTGACCATAGGCTATAATTTTTCCATCCAATCTTGAGAGGCAAAGACTGCAAGGTTAGGTTAATAAATTGATCATGACTAATGCCAAGTACATGTCTCACGAGACTTATATTTTACACTGAGGACATTTAAAGCATGCAGAATGGTGATATACACAACTCTGGCACTGAGGACCTGCAAATGAATGTAGATATATTAAGCTAGGCACTTAAAGCTATTGCCTCCAGTCATCTCTGAGGCAAGAGATAGATATGTGCACTTTCAATGAAAGAACTTGGTGTAAATTTAAATCAAATCCAACATATAACATTTAACTCATTCTGGTAGGAAAAAAGGATATATTAGGTTTGAGAAACAAATTTAAATATTCATGATGAGCATTCAAAGATTTAGAAATTCTGAAGCTGTGAAGACAAAGGAGTGGGGATTACAGGGATCGCCCAATGACAGAGAAATGGAATGAGATCTACATGAACAGCCTGGACATGAGTGGGGGTAGTGAAGGGCGAGGGTCGAGGGAAAGAGAGCTGGGGGGAGCGGGAGATCCCAGCTGGATCAACAACAGAGAGGGAGAACAAGGAATAGGAGACCATGGTAAATGAAGACCACATGAGAATAGGAAGAAACAAAGTGCTAGAGAGGCCCACAGAAATCCACAAAGATACCCCCACAACAGACTGCTGGCAATGGTCGAGAGACAGTCCGAACTGACCTACTCTGGTGATGGGATGGCCAAACACCCTAATTGTCGTGCTAGAAACCTCATCCAACTACTGAGGGATCTGGATGCAGAGATCCATGACTAGGTGGATCTCTGGGAGTCCAATTAGCGAGAATGAGGAGGGTTTATATGAGCGAGAATTGTTGAGACCAAGGTCGGATAAAGCACAGAGACAAATAGCCAAACGAACGGAAACACATGAAATATGAACCAATGGCTGAGGGGTCACCAACTGGATCAGGCCCTCTGAGTGGGTGAGACAGTTGATTGGCCTGATCTGTTTGGGAGGCATCCAGGCAGTGGGACCGGGTCCTGTGCTCATTGCATGAGTTGGCTGTTTGAAACCTGGGGCCTATGCAGGGTCCCTTGGCTCGGCCTGGGAGGAGGGGACTGGACCTACCTGGACTGAGTCCACCAGGTTGATCTCAGTCTGTGGGGAAGGCTTTGCCCTGGAGGAGATTGGAATGGGGGACACACTGGGGGGAAGGTGAGGGGGGCGGGAGGGGGGAGAACAAGGGAATCTGTGGCTGATATGTAGAGCTGAATTGTATTGCAAAATAAAAATTAAAAAAAAAAGCTTCTCTTTCAGAGAATAACAAAAAAAAAAAAAGAGAGAAGTTAGAGGCGAGGGAGTCAGGGTGGGTGTATTCAAAATTTGTTGCTTGTACGTGTAAAATTCCCAAAAGTAATTTCTAGGAGATTTAGAAATTATGTAACAGAATTCCCCTTTAGTTCACTGTAGAAAATCAGTCAATAATTTTGCATATTTATCTATTTACTTAGTTTAGTCTAGCCTTGAACTCATGATCTCCCTGGCACTACTTCTGCATATCCGTCTAGCATAAGCCACCACAACCAGTGGTATTTAGAATAATAGACATCATCTTTAGCATAAATTATACTACAGATAAATTAAAGGTCAATCATTTTGTTCTTTAACTATAAAATAAAGAAGTTGACCATAAACACAAAGAATGCACTTTTAGAGCAATTGTATCTGTTATTTATCATAACACAGAGCAAATGCACAGGACAGACAGAAAAGAATGACAGGTGGGTAGCACAATCCTTCAGTCCCAGTGAGCATAATGTACAAGCTGCAAACTTCTGCTTTCCCTCTCATAGGACTTTGAATCCAGACTTTGCAAGGAGATCTATTGTCTTTAAGTTGTAAACTGCACTCAGTATCTTTGACAGGGAAATCAGACTGGAGATGGGAAATGAGACTGAGAGAGCAGTAACCGTGCTGAGATATTGATGTGGTCATTGGGTTCTTCTGAGTATTTTTGTACACGAAGATTTCTTTAATACTGAAAATACGTCATTGGAAAAGATATCTCAGGGAAGCGAGATTTTTACTGTGTACAGTACCTGCAAAAGGAATTACAGTTACTATCCAGAAAATGGACCCCATTTCCTGAAGAAAGATCCATGTCTGCCCTTTCGCCACAACTGTAGCAGGCACAGAAGGCACCAATATTCAAGAGCAGTCCGTTAATTGACACTTGAAAATTATTCTGTCAACAGTGTGTCATTTTCAGTGTTGGTTGATCGAAATCAGGCCTGGAATATAATTTTAAGTAGTATTTTGGAAGCAAAAGTGCTTCACACCATTCTGTTAAATTTGATCATAGTTAAATCTTTTTTTTTTTTCTTCAGGGTTTGCCTTTTAGTGCTGGACATGCATCATCTCATCAAAGACAAAGTAGTGACTTATTCAATTGTAGCCATTATAAATTGCTGACTGCTATGTGATGACGGAAAAATGGTGTGCCAGCACCCAGGGAGCTGATGCAAGATTCTGAGTTCAAAGCAATTGTGAGCTATAGAGTGAGTCACTTTCCAAAACGGAGCATGAAGAATGATGCTAATGTCAGAATACGTAGCTAGCATGTAAGCTAGTAGGGGCTTACTGATGATGACATATATCAGAAGTATATATTTGACGAAATTTCTTATTCCAAAGGGACATTTTGAAATTCAGATAATTTATTCTTTCAAGGGCAATTATTTCTGCTATTAGTGAACTTGAATGTTATAAATATAATCTCCATACACTTTCCTCTCGGGATGAATAATCAGAAAGGTCACCCTTACAAAGGGAAAGCCTATAAAGCTACTCTTCCACAGTTTCAGAAACTTTGCCAGATATCAGAGTTTATAGGGTAGAGATTGAAGACTTTATTACTCACAGAACAACAGGCAGCCTGCTTTCAGAATTATGCCGGGTTCCACTTACTGTTGTTGTCCTTGGGTGCAATGGGAAAATCATCTTTGAACTTATACATGGGGTATCTCTACATATGAGGAGCTCCAAACCTTGGAAAAACACCATCAGGTGGACTGCATGAAGCTTGTCTATACTTTGGGCCAGACTTTAACTTTATCTCCTCAACACAAGCAAGATACTACTATCTTCTAAAGTTTTTTACAAAGATATCACAATAAAATAAGAAAATACCTTGGAGTTAAAAATTGAAATACAGTGTCGTTTGCAAGTCAAACTCAGAGAGAAAAATGTTACATCTTTCTCACTTGTACAATAAAGGTGTGTGTGTGTGTGTGTGTGTGTGTGTGTGTGTGAGTGATGACAGCAGGAAGAGGAAGGTTATTAGGAAAGAAGAGGGACATGAAAAATAGAATGAAATAGAATTATATATATAGTGAAAACATATAACACATGTATAAAACAGATAATTTTGTATAATAAATAGGTACTAATAAAGGGGAAAATGAGATAGAATCATGGAGAAGCACCTTCTGATGACAAACATAGTAGAATATGTTTGAAAATCAACACAAAGGATGCCAAAGTAAAGGACATATCCTGAATGAACAAGTGACATCAAATAGAGTAGGAAAGGAATCCTTATTTTCACTAATGATTCAACGAACACTGTGGTGATTAACACCTTCTGCATAGCATGACTCTATCCTCATGTGTCCTTTCCTCAAATGTGGTCTTGCCCTCTGCTTTGGTAGGGCATCTTCAGAGATTTACTTGCACTGTGAACTTTTATTCAACTCATTAATCACAGTTTCTACAAACAGCTGTTATTATCACTGAAATATTTTGTCACTACTGCATGCAGATTAGTGGCACACATGTTATCTTAGGAAATTGTACCATTGACTCCCCTAAGGGGTTTTCTTTTCTTTAAAGAAGCAGAAGGCAGTTTACAGGTAGATAAACACAAACAGTGAAAACTAGGCATAGAATAAAATGGGTGACAGATACAATAAATGATACAGAAAGGAAGTTCTCAGTCATCCCTGGTTTCATCACTGTGCAAAACCACTTTACCCTTGCCAACTCCAAACAAGCTTTTGTTTGTTTTACAATAGCAGACATTACCTACTTTTACCGGTTCCTGTTACTATAGATTTGTAGCTTTGCCCAAAATATATGTGTTATTTAACCTTCATCAGTCTTATTGTAACTTTCCCCCATGGTGTCTCAAAATAGATTTCCTGCAATTTACAGCTACTCTGCTCTTGGTATATTGGAAGTCACACAGTGTACAATATCTCAGGCAGTAATTCCTATCGCCTAACAGTACAGACCTAAAGTAAAGAAAATCCATTGTCCTAATCAGGCAAGAGGTCTCAGGCAGCGCATGAACAACTGAATGTTCCTTTTTTTTTTAAATGCTTCTGCCATCCATTGCTAACATTTTATTAAAAAAAATAGTTTGTTTACTTTTTAAATCGACGGTAAAATAAGGAAAAAATAAAATATCTCCCTGTATTAGTTATTTGATTCTAATGGAAGAGTGGTGGCATTTCATTTGTTCTAATGTTTAGCCCAAATGTTTTTTGACCTTTAATAAAAATTCATCATGTTAATAAATTCTACTGGCTATTTGTGCTTGTTTATTTGTTTCTATGACTGCTATATTGATCCTTACTTTGCCTTATTATTCTGCTCTGTTGACTCATCAAGAGAGTTGGAGACAAATGCTTTGTTTTCCAGTTTCTCAAAATAAATAATGGCATAATTAATTTTAGGTTGCTTGACTTATTTATTAGTGAAATAACTAATTATGGCATCTACATGGTATGTGTTTATGTTATATAATTGTTCAAAGTTATGCTGCATCAAGTTGATTTTAAGTCTGTTTATTAAACATATTTGAGAGGCTTTGAGATGCCTCTACATACCCACAGCTACATAGAGATTATAACCAAAGAACTTTAATACTGCAAAGGCAGAACAGAAAATGTAATAGCCCTACTCATTAATTTAGAAATCATGTTAAAAATAATGTCACAAATATTGATTTTGTCCTTTCTCTTTCCCCTCTGACATCTTTTACTTCAGTGATATTCCTTCCTCAATAAATAATTAATTAAAAATATCCCTTGACTACTTCAAAATGTCAGAAAATATGCAACGTAATGAGTATATGTTCTTCTCTACAGAGACAAGATTCTTATTAGTAACCCAGAGTTATTCCATACAGTACGTTGAAAACTGCTTTCGTATTTCTATGGAGCATGTAGTTGGAAAGGTCAGGGAGAAAACCAATGCCACATTCTGAAGGCTGAAGCATTCCGCTCTGGTCTCATCATGTCATTCTCCTTAATCATCATGCACTGCTCTTACTTTACTGATGATTATATTTTTATTTTAATAAAGACTTACTGTCAACAAAATATGTGCAAGTGAATGGTTGTGCTCCAACCAAAACTTTATCATGATATTTGATTGTATCTGAACATATATAGGTATATATTCAACTTGAACAATGCAGTCCTGAAACTCTCAGCAAAAGAATTTTTATTGGTTTAAAAATAGTTGTAGGAGTAATTTAAATTCTTAATCTAACAGCATTTTATCTTTGAAATCATGGGAATGACATACAGGTTTATTTCATATATTCTGACTACACATAGCTACATCTAAAAGTAAAGTATGATTGTCCCACATACCCCCACACAGACATGCACATAATTAAAAACAAGTCACATTTTGAAAACTGTGAAATTTTACATGTTGATATTCCAACATTTTACACGTTGATATTGCCAACAACCTGGATTTTATGCCTTATTTTATGACTTCTATAAAGACACTATTTTTGCACAAATCTGTTTTCTATATTTTTGAATAATTAGGACTATGCAATATTCTTTATTACAATCAGAATCTCATATGTATAGATATAATTGAGTCATGGTAATTAGTAGGTTACTTATTTTTGCCTGGAGTTAGAAAATTTGTTTTTTCTTTATTTTTATGACTCGGGTCAAAGATAAAGCAAAGTAGAAGTTTGTATAATTATGCACTGAATTTCAAAGTTTCTAAATTATCCATTGGATTTATTACATGAAACAGGTTTTATTCTTTCTTAGGAAAATATAAAGCCCTTTGTGGCTATAATTAATATAATACAGATATTACATTAAGTGTCATTTTTCTTAACCTAGTTCTTATTATATACTCCTAACTTACACCATAAAATAATAAATTAAAATTCTATTTTAATTACAATTTTGCCAATCATAAAAACACCATTTTTACCATTTGCTAACTATTATTTATTCATGTGTTCATAAAAAAAATACTCATTTTATGTGAGTACTTGAATAAAAGACAAATAGGATGTTTCTTTGTTCTCATTTTGCTTCGTATTGACTCTAAAGTAATGGACAAAAGTAGCCAGAACAGAATACGATTCATCCTGTAGTAGATATGGGCGTGTGCAATGCCTGTAGCACGGAGATGATACACTCTTCAGATGGTGGAGCTGCTGAGGAAATCTTACTGTACAAGTCTGCTTTTCAGCAGAATGTTACACCGTTTCAAACATTTCACATAGCATCCAGACAGAAATGTGCATGCAAATGAGAAAACCCAGAGGCATGAAATAGTGTGGATTATTCAAGTAACTACTGAGCTACCATTAATCTAATAGTGATAAAAGGGAAGAAAGTTTTGAAAAATGAAGAGACCAAAGCTAAATATCAAACTTTTATTAAAGTTTGGGAAAAGGAAATGAGGTAAATTTTGCTTAAATCTTATTTTTGTTCTGTATTTACTACATATGGAATAATTATTTGACAGATACTGGCTTTATTATTTCATATAGTCAGATATATAGAACTTTAAAACTCCATATATGCACCTATAGTTTATATGAATATTATGCATTTGTTTATTTTTTAATTATGTGCTGAGGGACAGCTCAAATTTACTTAAATTTCCTCATTTTTTGCTTTATTCTTAGTATTATTTGAGCTTTCTACAAGGATCATTCTTGCAGCTGGGTAGAGAATTAGTCTAGGAAGAAGGCACTACATTTTGGAGTACCTTATAATGAGACATTACATCATGCAGTCCACACAACAAATGTAGAGTAATATTAGTGAAAACAGAAACTTTAGCTCATCCAATATATTTAGTGTCTTGCACCACAATAAGAGCTATGTGTGATTTTTTTTTACAACTCAATAGCTCTGTGTGATAGTTCTATTTCTGCCTCTGCTGCTCACCTTTATTTTTTTCCTTCAACGAAAGACATCCAGACAACACCTTCAATGCTTCTAAGGTTGAACCAAACAAATCAAGCATGGTAAAGCTTTCAAGTGGACATATAAAATTAACTGTCACAGTAGGGTAATTGAGAGCAAGACATTTCATGATATAGATCAAAATATGTGCAGTGGTCCTGACTCAGGAGAAAGATCAGTAGCTATTCAAACATGTGAGTACATATTAAGGATTGGGTAACACCTGTGCTGTATCATCTTGTAGAAGATAAGGAGAACAGAGACCTTCAGAGAGAGGCATGCATGCATAAAGAAAGCCTGAAAACAGAGGGGAATATATATTTTTGTGCCACAGTTAATTTTAAAACAAAGTATCTGATAGAAGCATTCTGAAGAGTGGTAGTGGAGAATAAAGAAAGTATATTTTGAATCGATATAGCTTTAATCCTATAGGACTTTAGGCAAAGATCAACATGCTCATTCTTTAAGGAAAAGGCTTTGATGAAAAAAAAATCGATTTCTAGCTTCCTTCCTTTTCAAGTGTCATCTCTGCTGCTTAAAATATCTTTCCACATTTATCTATTCATAACATCCAACTTCTCTTTCAAGTTTTAGATAGACTCTATGTTCTTTGTGAAGCCGATTCTGTGGTTTCCACAGAATATTACCGTGATTGTAGAGCATGCACTGTGTTAATGTTGTCACACTTGACAGTGAGCCACAGCTGACTCAGGGTTGTGGACTAAGTTCCTGGTTCCTAATATTATGCAGAAATTTATTGATATAAATGAAGCAAAGTAATCTCATTAGTGTATATACTATGCATACAGTTGGTCAGCACCGTAAAATATTATCACAAGTGCATTGATCTCTTTAAATATTAGACTAATGATGAAACAAAATGATAGATTTTTTTTCAGGGATTGCCATATTTAATATTGTCATTAGACTCAGTCATTTCTCTTTCTGTTCAATGTGTCTCAATATCAACTTTAAAATGTATATAACTCTTGAGTCATTAAGTGATTAGATAGGTATTTTGAATGATATCAATACATGTCAATATTGATTATGGGGTAATTTAAAGCAAATCTAAAATAAATAGCTGAAGAAAAAGAATAGAACTTTTATTTGTTACAGTAACAAAAATAATATTTTGAAATCTTATTTGCTCATTTTACAAAAGATAAACATTGTAATTTTCTTTTTCTTGGCATCTCATCCATGTGTTCCTTCCATCTGTTTCTTTTATACAAGAAAACTAAGCGGCTATCTAATTTTATTTTGATATGGTGATCTGATATTTTGAGAAATTTAAATATTATAACTGTCAAGTTGATACAAATTCTAATCATTAAAATATAACGATGGCAAATTTGGAAGCTTGTACTTTCATCAAACTATAAAGAACAAGAATTTGTGTTTTAGTGTGAAGGGAAATCAATTCCCAATAAAATCTGATTTATATGTTTATTTCTAATACTCTAGAGTTTCATATGACTGTGTGACACAGAATCACATATCAGGAAGTTCATCATTTTTCAGAAGCACATAAGTATCCAGAATATACTCCCCTCACTGTTAGAGTCCTCTTATTAACTCTGTTTGCATCCATACATGTTTTCAGGCCTATGAAGAATGGATGACCAGAGAACAGAAGAATAAAACACCAGAACAGTAAAGTTATACCTAGTTATATTTATTGAAACATCTTCTACTGAATACTGTTGTTTGAATAATGTTGATACTGAAAATTAAAAAAAAAAGAACACTTGATAACTTTCTTTTATAAATTGGACTATGCTTGTCCCCAAATGGGACATCACAAACACATACCACAAAAGTTAGGTGAGCATGATTAAGAAGAAGGAAAAAGATTAAGGGTCAGAGGTTTATGGAGAGCACTGCAATACTGCATTAATGAATGTCACTTGGCTGCTTCACCCATGAACTTACAGCTACTTGGTTGCTTGCACAAGGCATTCACCAGAATCAGCCACACGTATAGGGTGGGAGGATGGAAGAGCTCAAGAGTCCCCATCCCTAGCTGCAGAGTTTCTGGCAGTTCGTGCCTGCTGGGGGAAAGAGAATCAGTTTTCTTTAGTGGTGTATCCTGATAGATTGCCCATGCTCCAGTCAAAGGCTTTGTCCTCCTACATATACAGTCAGCACTAACTGGACTCAGTGGGTAATTAGAGAGAGGTGAGGGGACAGAGGGGAAAGCACAGAGACAGAGAGGGAGATGACAGAGACAGAGACAGAGACAGAGAGAATGCATAGATAGGAGGGGAGACATGGTGGAGGAGTTCAGAGACAATGAGAGGAGGAGTAGAGGTAAATATGTTGATAATACAATATGTACATGTATAGAGTTCTAAAAGATGTAATAAATAATATTGCATTAAAAACAGGACAATATACAAAACCCTGAGAAGGAGGACTTGCCCAGTGATATTCTTGGAGTTAATGTGAAATTACCTAATCAGACCCCAATTCTTGTGAGAGCATTACTTGTAAGATTCCTCCAGCTCGATAGCAGAGAGCATTTGAAAAAAAAAGGGGGGGGGTATGGACCATGTATTGTGAAAAACAAAAATAGTTAAGTTCATTTACAAAGATAGCATTTTAATAGGTTTCAAATGGAAATTCACTTCAATTATAATTGTAAAAGCGATTTTCATTTAAAATAATGTGCAGCATATTCTAAAGTCAAAATTTTTATTGATCTTGTTACACATACTCTAAGCTATTACAGGTGAATCATGAATTTCTTTACATAATTCTCCTCAGGAACTGTCTATGAACGGCGGATTCTCTTTGGTTTTGTGCCTTAATAAAGTAAGAATTGTTTAAAATATCTTAGATATAAAAAATATTTTCCATTCCCATCAAAACCGCCCATTTTCTGATTCATACCATCACTATGTTATATGCACTTATTAAGGCTGTAATTTTGTCATTTGTTAAATCATAACTCCAGGTATCATTTATGAAACAGTCTTTTTCTTAAAGTATCTGTGCATATTTGTAATAAAATGCTTCTGTCTGAACCCTCTTCTGTATTATCCTCTACTGTGTTTACCCTGGAAATGACTGATACCAGCCTCTCCCTTCTATTGGCGAGACTGTTTAAGCTGCAGTAAATATTTATGGAGGCTGCTCTCTTCTTCCTGTTCCTATCGTTTTCTAATATAACTTAGCGAGCATTTGGTGAGTGTCCACTAGATGTCAGGCAATCTCTAAATAACTTTAGAAGAGCAATCTCCTGAAATCTCTGCATACATTGAGAAGAATCTGACAAGAATGACAACAGGATGTGAAGGATGTACTTTTCTACTCCGCAATTTAAACACATTGAACTAGCCAACTTCTATATACTCGCTAGTTGGAGCTAGTTTATGACTGCTTTGACTGTAACTGTTCAGGTTTTCTTCATGTTTCCACAAAATAGATTAGTTCGGCGAGGTGATTTTTGTTTCATTATGCATTCCTGAATCCATAACTTACGGATGGCTAGACAAGTACTCTTCCACTGAGTTGCCTGCCAGGCTCCGGCACTTGTTGTTTTAAAGTTCCATTTCTAAAAGATATTGCATTATTCAAACAAAACAGCATATTTTAAACAAGTCTGTAAGCAATCCTTCTTACATTCATTCTTAAACCATTGAATATTTGTCATATTCCCAGTCCTGTCTCCTGTTTTGTGGCAAAAATGGTGCCCATTCCAAGGATGTCACACTTGACAGGATTAGAGTTTAGTATTAGAAACAAGTACTGAAATGTAAAGGCTATAGATACAGTCAAAACAGGAAAAAGTTAAGCTTCAATATGAAAGTTAAAGTTGCCTTGTGCATTTAGATAGTTTCATATAAAAAATGAAATTGAAGATTTTACTTTTTTTTTTAACAAAGCTGTATGCTAACAAACAGAAATGTAAGTTTAAGGAATTTTGTAGAGTATCTTTAAGATATTTTAAAAGGTATTTCTTACGTGGTTAACACTGTTTGGAAAATAGGTAGGTGCATTTTTTTTTAACTTAAATAAATGCTAACTTAGTAGAAGCTATTGGGGGCTGGAAAGTTTTCTCAGTTGTTTAGAACATTCACTGCTCTTCCAAAGAACACAAGTTGAGATTTTAGCCCCTACAGTTCACAGCCCTGTAAACCCAGCTTCAGGGGATCCAGAAAGAGATCCAAAAGATGCATCCAGTGGAAGCATGAAGAGTGTGTGCATAGATGGGGTCCTTAGATCTTAAGGAAAGAAAAGTTGATGAAAAAAAGGTGATGAACAAGAGGGAAAGGGACAGAAGAAGGAAGAACACAAGGAGGATGAAGAAGAGATTAAAGACTGCCACTAAATGAAGGATCTACCAAGTTTTCTCACCCAAAAGAGACATGTGTTTTAAAGCTATAGAATATAAAAATGTAATACAATCTATAATTTTGAAAATGATTTATTTGTGAAACTATGACTTTAGTCTCTAAGTTCATTATTGAATATTTTATTTTCAACACCAGAAGATTATTCTGGACAATTTTATTACATTTATTTGAAATTCCAGTCTAAACTGCCTACATTCTGTTTAATTTTGTTAGTTTGTTGGCATTGATTTCATTTAGAAAGTTTCATCTTATTTCTTATTCAACTGTCTTATTCCAGTCAAAATTCACACTTTTGTGATCACTCCTTGACCATATATATGAAAAAGACAATCTATGTTCCTGGGATTTATGTGCCTGCCAGGGCCTTTGACGTGGGTGTGAGATGTCCCTACCTCCTGAGAACAGTTACTTCCCAAGAACCATCTCTGTGTCTTTGTTCCCAGCTCTGACATCCACTTCTTCAGCTAAGATCAAGTACCACTATTTGTGGTACTGAGAAGAAAGAGGAAAGCGCTAATGGCCTTGCTGTTCCAATTTATTTCCCCCATTAGTCACCTTGACAACAAATATTTCCAAGCTTATTGCTGTGTCTTGCATCCCTTGATTCTCTCAGCATGGTATGCTTGGTGATCTTTGTGTTTCCTAATAAAGATCATTTCCACGTGCTCTCTGAAGTTTCCTTGGCTAGTTTTTTGAGCACCTCTCTTTCTGAACTCTGAGGTTGCCCTTAGTATTTCTTAATACGTCTGTCCAGTCATCAGCTTTTATTTGCTTATCAAGATATCCATACATTTATTCTCATCTTTCCAATATGCTTGCTGCAGTCACAGATTGCTGTGAGTAGAGTGTATGTACTCAATTTATTATGTTTCTAACTGTTTCATTATCACTACCATCCAAATGCTGAATATATACTCACATTAATATGAACACTCTGTATATTGCATTTTTATTTTATTTTGCCTAACTTAGTAACGATATCTATTCCTAATTTAGATGTTTGTTTCTTTTCTTGAAACCAATTCTCTTCCTCAAATAGTACCATCAATATTCCCTCAGTGTCTCTATGTAAAACCTTAATGCTCTTTTTCTCTTTCCCCTTATCTTCCTATATTTTTAACTGCTATTTTAAAGATCCTGCTTAACAATTTGGGGTATTTTGTCTATGCATTTTACTACTATCTCTACATTAAGTATTCCAAACCCATCATGTTGTAACTTTTCTTTGAAATTCGTTTCAGTGACCATTTCCTTCTTTAAAATGTCCACCTAATAAGAATATTGCACAGGAGACAAAATTACTTGTAAAGTATAAATTAAACCTCAATTTCTGTGAACATTTAATGACTCCAGAGAATAGCATTTCTATAGACAATGTCCAAGTCTTTTTATATTTTCAGCTCTTCTGTTTCTGATTCTTGGACTTTACCAAACCGACAATTCTTCTACCTCATTCCCCATGCTCTTTTTAGTAGTCCAGAATGTGTGTGCACAGGTTTCAACTGACACATCCAATCCCCTCAACGTAGGAATTAATATTGCTCCCAAAGAGCATTACTCCAATACTTCTTGGATATATACATAAAGACAGAACCCATTGCTGAGAATGGGAACTCCCAGTTCCATATTTTAATCTCTACTTCCTTTTGTTTTCCAAGCGTTACTTCTGGGTATTAGCTTCTTTTTTTTCTTCACAATAAAAAAATCCACTGGTTTCATCCTCATTTGAATCATTTTATTAACCAATGCTCAGTAGAAATTGCATTTATTCTTTCTACACCTTTATAGGAAGATGAAACCCTGAACATAAAAATTAGGTTGAGCTATATAAATTTTATTTTTTTCTCTGTTAAGATGTTGTGTTTTGGTAATTTTATGCATTTCAACTTAATGTATGTAGCGTAGTGTTCAATTCTTAAAATATCTGCTAACATTATTTTCTCTGTTTCATAAAACTCGCATTAATCACATTACTTCTCATAGGTTAGCCCAGAGACATTTGACATAGTGGTCCCCTCTTAATTTACATTTGTTTCTGATATGTTCTCTTGCTGAAATATTTTACCACATTTGTATAACAGAAAATACGTCTTGGAGAGTTTCATGTTCAAAGCGAAATTGAGAGGACAGTCCAAATAATTCAGTCCCTGCCCTATGAATACCAGTCATCTCCACTCTTCTTATATTTAAGTGCCAAGTGTGTGAATGCTGATGATATCATAATGATATGCAATTGTCACCTAAGTTTACCATGGGTTTTTGATAAAGCTTCAGTGACAGATATTCACTATTAGAGTGCTCAAAATTCAGTTTCACTGGTTTTAAACACACTGTATTCTCTACTCACCCCTTTTTCTTGTCCCACTTATACAATCTATGATTTTTTTCTATTTGCTCTCACTCTTTTCTTTCCATGATTTCACAAAGTTAAAAATCACATAGTGTATAGAATATTCAGATTGGTGCCTTTCACTTAGTCGTACACATGATAAGATTTGTGTTTTCCTATGTTGGTGCTTCATTTAAGTTGGAATAGCCCTCACTCCATTGCCTGTTTATATTGATTCATCTACTGTAGACTAAATGGCCACAAATATCTCTGTGCAGGCTTTGCTTGATGTGCTTTCAACCAATTTGGTTACTATTAGTATATTAATGTTCACCTGGGAGATGCTTTCACTTTGTAAGAAACTGACAAATTGTCTTCTGAAGTGGTTACAATGTTTTGTATTCTCATAATAACAGAGATGACAGTAGCCATGAACCTTTCCTTGGAGTATATTTTTGTCTTGTGAAGGTAGTAGCAATGGGTTAAGAACTGGTCAAAATTTACCATAGTCATATATTAAGATTACATTGGGCCTTGATGAGCATTTAATACCTTGTCTTCGCTGATAAAGGCTGTAGCTGTCAAGTGTGATGACAGCAAGTAGCCAAGCTCTGCAATTACTACTTGTGAGCAACCCTGCACTTCAGCACAGGAGCAACTGCCCCAGGTCAGGGATAGTCTCAGGTCAGATCAAGAGGTCATTGCTGTAATTCCCACAGACCTGCTTTTGTGGAAAATAGAGAGGTTGCCAATCAAACTACCACTTTCTCCATGTTCCAGGGAGATGTCATGATGATAGCCAAAGTTGCTCTAACTCCTCATACTTCAACTCTATTCCAGTTGTGGATACCATCACACTGTCACTTAAACCATAGCCTCTGGTCGCAACTTTGAAACAACTGGGACTTGAGAAGACACTGCCTTATAAACAGTCATGCCAGACACCATATATAGGCACCAGAAGACTCTAATTTAGTCAGAGTAGCATCTGTCAGCTTCACCTTATGGCTAGTCAAATGCCTTCACCTGATATCTCCCATGTGCTCACTTTACACTGGCAAAAAATTCTCTTTGACTCACAACAGCTGTCCAATGAAACTATGAAGAATGATTAAGACTATTAGACTTCTTTCAAGACAGATTGCTTCCTGTTGTGGGTGAAAAAAAATGTTATAGAAATTATCGAAGTATAATGGGGTGGAGGGATGTACTTGTAATCTGCACACTTGGTGAAGCTAGGTCAGGAGGAGTGAACATTCCAGAGCAGCATGGGCCAGGCAGTCAGACCTTGTTTCACAAAAGTAAATGCATAGCAGGTCAAGATTTTTGGTCAGACAGAATTTCACTCTTTAGTTAAGGATGGTCTGAAGTCTTCATATGTTGTGCTGACATGATCCCAAACATGAACTACTAAACCCTGTTGCTCCTGAGTGATGGGAAGAAAAGTGTGTGTGTGTGTGTGTGTGTGTGTGTGTGTGTGTGTGTGTACACCCAGGTTCCCCCAAATGGTTTCCATAGCCCCTCCTGTCTGAGGCATAAGAATTGGACACAACCTCTCAATTTGATCTTGTCTTTGAGAACCAGGACCCCTGAAAAAAGTGTCTACAGAAATGAAGACTTGTAAGAAATTAGTTGATTTATGCAGAATCTTTAAGGGTCAAGGCTTGTTACAAATTTCCAAGCCTGGGAATCAGGAGAAGACAAAACATCCCAGAGGACCAGAATGGGTGAGTCATTGAAAAGAGACAAGAAACTCTGTGACAGAATTTGTCAGTCATAAAGATCTGTCTTAGTTAATTCACCTATATGTTTTTCTGTTGCTATGAATATGGTCTTGTGCATGCTAGGAAAATACCACTGAACTTAAAATCCAGATCCAATCTTGAAAACCAGTCAAAATATGTCATTGAATTTTGAAATATTGTATTTAAAAAATAATGTTTATCATTGAAATAAATGTCATCTACCTGTACTTTAAAAATCCATTTTACTGCATTTTAATTCAGTAAATACTGGACTAAGTAACAATCATATAGCAAAAAGATTCATTGATAATTTTTATTTAGTATGCAAATTTAAATCTGATTACTCCATTCAATTTAAAATTTTCTGTAATAATATTCTGTTATTTTTGCCATTGTTACCATAAGAGAAAATTCGTGTTCATAGATTTCTGTTGACCACTGGCCTAAAGAAAGGAAGAATTCAATAAAAATTAAGAAGAACACTGGGCTGCTAATTTTTCTAACTTTGCTCTTTAGAAAAAAATACCACCAATTTTAAAAATAGTCATATGTTTAAATGTTTGACAAATCGACAGTAAGATTTTAATCGTTATGGTGTTTTTCTTATAATATATTAATTAAAGTGGCAGAAAGGAGACTCTTTGCCAAGAGGGAGCGTCTTGCATCTCTTTCCTGTTTTAGATGATAATAGAGTAATCACAACTTGGGAATGAAAGTCAAAGGACAGCTTGACAGTTTGCCTTTATTGTTTTCTTTTATAGCTTTAATGTTTCAATTTTCTTTTTTTCCCTTGAAATAGGGTTTCTCTGTGTAACCGTAGTGGCTGTCCTGGAACTAGCTCTGCAGACCAGGCTGGCCTCGATGGAACTCACAGAGATACACTTGACTCTGCTTCCTGAGTGCTGGGATTAAAGGTGTACACCACCACCACCTGATTTGAAATATTATTTTCTTTACTATTTTTTTTACCAGCCTTATCACAGTTTTCCTCCTTCTCCTCTCCTTCTAATCCCTTCCCCCCAAACTCTCCTTCTCCTGCTTCCCCATCCCCTCAATCCACTCCTTCTTTCTCTTCAGAGAAGCACAGGCCTTCCATGTATATCAGCCAGCCAGAACATAACAAGTTGAAATACGACTAGGCAACTCTTCTCCTACTAAGGCTGGACAAGGCAACCTAGAAGGAGGAAAAGGTCCCAAAAATAGGCAACAGAGTCAGAGACAGCCTCTGTTTCCACTGTTAGGAGTCCCTTAAGAAGACTAAGCTACACAACTGTAACTTATGTGCAGAGGGCCTAGGTGAGCCACCTTGCAAGATCTCTGGTTGGCGGTTCAGTTTCTGTAAGCCTCTATGAGCCCAGGTTAGGTGTTTTTGTTTGTTTTGTAAGTGGTGTCTTTGGCCCCTCTGGCTCTCATAATCCTTCTTCTCCCTCTTTCTCTGGTTTAATTTCCTCTGGTCTGATTCCAGTGGAGGGATTGGGACTCCAACCCAGCCACATAACCTCTGACTACAATTTGCCCTGCCTACAAGATATGCTGAGACAAAGGTGGCATAGAAACTATGGGAGTGGCCAACCAATGATTGGTCCAGCTTCAAAACCATATTAAGAGAGGGTGCCCGTCGCTGACACATCCTGGAGGGCAGAGACCCAGAGAATGGACAGCCCAGAGACCTAGGAGTTTTGAAATCTTTATATATCTTTATGTATAAGATACGTTACTTTGTATTTATTTTCCTTCCTTTTAATAATTATATCTATGTAACTATTATCCAAAAACTATTATTAAATATAGTAGCAGAACACATAGACTTTAAGGTCAATTTTTATTTTGACAAATTAATATCTACATGACTTTTGGTAAATTCATTCCATCTCTGTCTTTGAAATGTTATGAGAATTGAGTGAGTTCACATCAGTAAATTACTTAGAATAGATCAACTTTCAAAAGTCAGTCAGTATAATTCACTACTTTACCTTCACATACTACTAAAATCTGATTTAGTTCATGTGATAATGTTAATGAATATGGAAATAACATTCTTATGTAATTAAAAACGCCAGTTATATATTAGGTACAGAAAGTAATATTACCAATATTATGAAGGGTATCATAAATAATCTGTGTCTAATATTGTGATTAGTAGATTATGCATCATCCTTACAAGATAATAAAAATTATACTATGTTTTATTCTTAGAAAGCAGCATGTCTCTTTATATAAGAAAAGCAAATAAAGAAATAAAATAAGCAGATGGAATTCAGTTTGCAAATCAGCTGATTTTAGCATAAAGATACAATGCTGGTGAGTTCAGGGAAATAATTAGAGTAGAAAGGGTTAGGTGGGGTGGAAGTGGGTGGGTAGGGGGAGGAACAAGTGCTAGACTAGGTTAATCAAACTAAAAGGCATAAAAAGAATCCTATAAAAACTTATTATATTGTCAAAAAAATAAAAATAAATTTTAAAGGTATAATAGGTGGATGCTGCTCCTCCTGGAAGTTCTAGGTTATTAAATTATAATTATAGAGCTAGTTGCAGAATTCCACCATATAATTTTGTGGTTAGGGTAGCCCTAAAGGTACCCCAAACAATACAGGCTATTACCACCATCCTTGGCCTTCCAGTAGATTTAGACCATAAGACCTCTTCAGAGAGGTAGGACCACCGCAGGAGGAAGGGTAAGGTTTTAGCTCTTAGCTCTGACCTCGGCTTTCTTCTTTGCATTGATTCTGTGTTTCTTATTTAATAAGACAGTTGGTTACATTTACAGCTATGAGTTTCTGTTCCTGAATATGACATGGCTGTTATATCCACAAAGGGATGGTGGTTATCTTCATAGGACCTGAATGAGACAGCCTACTAACTCTACACCATGGATTGGTAGATAAGGCCCTACCCTTCCATGAGGATCTATAGTTTGAAATTGCAGGGTGAGATACAATCATATTCCTCACTGGTATACACACTGAGTAAGCTGACCTTGCTTAAATTATATATATATTCATGCTTATATATATATGTATGTATGTATATATATATATATATATATATATATATATATATATATATTCATGTAGACTCTTTAGAGAAACAGAAATAAGAAATGCATTTTAAACTGGGACAAGTCTCTATATGCGCATGTTGGAGATACAGAGGTGAAGACTATGATTTAACAGTCATTTATCCATGCAGTTAGGAAAGGAGGGAAATTCCACAGTCTATAGTCGGCAAGCTGGAGATGTAGGTCTGCTAGTATTATAATTTAGCTTGCATCTTAAGCTCTGGGGAGCAAAAGAAATGATGTCTAAGAAAGTGCATATCCAAACAGAAGCATATTTCCCCTTTTGCAGAACCATGCAGGCCTTCACTGGTTTGGATTAATCCTAACCATCAGTGATGAAGGATCTTTACTCATCTTCCCAATCCAAGTGCTCTTTTCTTTCATACACTTACTCCTGGACATATCTATAACCATATTTTCTAGTTTTCTGCTCACCCTTTAACTTAGGCAAGTGGACAAATAAAATTAATCATTGAAATATACAAGTATTTTATGTACTGTATAAAATAGACAAGATGCCGCTGAAAAGAAGAAAGTTGGAAAAAGAGGGAAGAAGTTTTTGTGTATATAAAAGGTGATAGAACATATATAGTCTGTGAGAATAGCAACAAGTGCATGATCTCCATTTAAACCACCTGTAAAGCATGAATCTAATTATTGCTATAATTTGAATATAAATTATATATACTAGTGATAAGCACATACATCTTCCTGTAAAGTAAATTTTCAACAAGGGTGAAAAGAATATTGTCTGGTTTTACTTAAGAAATTTCAAGCATTGGTCACAAGTTATTGTCACTGAAAACAGGTACATTATCAATTCAGACCAGCTACTACTAAGTTACACTACTTAATTCTGTACTATACTACTTAATTCTGTACATGAAAAAAAATAAAGCAAGTCAATTAAATAAATGTCTTCTAACTTGTTCATTATAACAGTCAGTACTTCAAGATCAAATACTACATAATTTTCAAATATATTATTTATATAATTTTCAAATAAAAATTCAATATTTACAGACCAATTTCATGTTGTTATCCTATGCATATGTATTTTAAAATATTTGATGCATTAGGATGTCATCAAAAATTATATTTAAGAATTGGAAGCAAATTTATAATTAATTTAAAAACCATCATACTGAGAAAAAATTAATTTTTGTATATATGATAATATATATGTAACTAATTTTAAATATTTTTGCACATTTTCTCAAATCTAGGCATATTTGCTGAAAAGAATCTTTGGATGCCTTTATATTAATTTTTCAATTTGATGTCCTTAAGTTCAGCAAGCTAGCTGGCAATACTCTTCCCTCATCTTAAAGAATCAGTCTGCCTCAATGTTTTCCATCTACAAAACCCAAAGTATAGGAAGTTACAAGTGTGCAGTTAATATACCTTCATAAAATTATTCTTTTTCCTACATGTATCTAAATTTCTTGAAAAATTTTCAATTACAAATTTCATTTCATTGTATAAAATAAAAGTTCAAAAACCCAAAATCAACTGTATTTCTTTTAACCAATCCATCAAGAGTATAGAATTAAGAAGAGATAAAACCTATATATTGATAAAGTCCACATAAAGTATATTTTTAAGTGGCAAAAATTAACCATACTTCTTATCTAATTCCAATTTGAATGACTCCTCAAGCCTCTCAAGTTCACTTTTTCAATAACTGGTTCTCTTGAGGCCTTGGAAACCATCATCCCATTGATATCAGTTTCTTGATTCAATTTTTTTTTTAAATCTAGGAGTGAATAAGGCTGAGACTGAGCCTGTCATGTTTCCACTCCTGAACAGATTTCATATTTAAATAAGTTTCATACTTTCAGCGATCTCTTTACTTCTTGGTCATGATCCTTCAATCTGGCATTGAAGCATGGTCTTCTCATCAATAATCATTTTCCCTAAGGAATTAATTTAATTTTAGATTTAATTTTCACAGATAAGATAGGATTAAAAGCCTAGTGTGTAGAGACAGATGGCAGCCTAATGCTTAAATCCAACTCACTTTTATGATAATTGTCATGTGGGAAAAAACTATTTTAAACTTTTAATATTTCCCTTTCCTTATATAAATTCCAAATAAATATTTCCTCATTGTCTTATTGTCCTTTGTTTCTCATACCTGACATTGGTATTCCAAGATATGAGAAAGAGATGAGAGAGAGAGAGAGAGAGAGAGAGAGAGAGAGAGAGAGAGAGAGAGAGAGAAGAGAAGAGAGAGAAGAGAGAGAGAGATTCTGGCCTAGAGGAATCAGCTAAATTTTATTTAAATTTTGGGCATGTATAAACTCAAATGAAGTGGACTTTTTGTTCATATTTTTTATTTTTTTAGAAAGCCTTAATGAGCAGTGTCCTCACCCAGCAATGGAACAGAACAAATCTAAGACATAATTAGTATTGGGAGTCACTGCATTACATAAAATTGCATATTTTAAATTGAACTCAAGAGCAGACAAGAAACGTGCAGTTGTGTTTGGAAAAACACAGTATGAGAGCACACTAACATGCGTTTATGTGTATGTGTTATTTCAACTGGGCAACTGAGAAGTTTCAAATCCTTAAGTAAGTTCTGAAGGCTTATTTTAATTGACAATGTTAATTGATATTTCCCATTTTTAATACACATGGGAAAATGTGTGTTAAAGACCATGGTATTCCATCATACAGTTTTCAAATGCAATAACCAAATGCACATGGAAAAACTCATATATTTATATAGCAGTAATTTCTGTTCATAAGAAAGACTCTGCTCTGTGAAGGTGATTTGATATGTAGCATCATGACAGAAAACAACTAAAACCCCCCTTAGCCTAGACATACTGTAAGAGATAGCAAGAACAACTCAGTATACAGATAAAAATCAATCACTGATTGAGAAAACATGATTTTACAGTAGTTAGAATATTACTTAAGTAAACAACACAAATGAGAAAACTGTTCATCACTCTCTATAATTCAAAATTAAATTCAGTATATTGACTTGATGATATTACTTTTATAATGTTATGTTAAAACTAAATTTATAATCTTACGTTAAAAACTAATTCTTCATTCTTGAACCTAATCTTGTTTTTTATATCTTCATCATAGAACTGTATCATGTTTCTTCTGTTTTTCATACCAAATAATAAATTAGGAGATGTGAAAGAGGACTCATCTTTATACCTGTCTTTAATTCCTTGCTCCCCATAACAACAAACACACACGAGTGCTATTTTGAGTTGTTCACGGTATAAGGTGCACACTAGCAAATTATATTTACTTGAGTTTGGTGTTAATTGTTTAAATGAAATAAAGGAAATAAAAATCATTCTTATCTAGTGTGTATTTTTGGTGTATTTGTGTGGATACGAATGTACGGGAAGAGCTGTACACATGTTTGTGAGCAAGCAAAAATAAGAAGACAAAAGGTGAATGTATTCCTAAATCTCACTTCACCATTTTTTTTTTCTTGAGATAAGATCCGTCACTGAGGCTAGAACTCACCAACTCAATAGACTATTTGGCTAGCAAGGACCCAGGATCCTTTTGCCTTTGCCAATAAAAACATTTTGTATTGTCCATAATTTTCCTCATTAATGCAATTACTTCTAATTCATTAGCTACCAAAGATTTGTATGAATGTATCCAGTATGATGTTTTACAATTCCAAATGTAAGATAAGTTAAATTATAACAGAAAAAGTCCCTACTATTCTAAATGTATTCTCAAATGTATATTTATTAATATTAATTCTGATGAAAATTGACCTATGATGACCAAAATTCTTACAAATTCACATATCATTAATAAACTAGATAGTGGCAATGTACAATGGTAATATGCTACCATTTTAAATTAAAAAATCATTCAAATTAGCACTGTAGAGAACAATCTATTCATTATCATTAATATCTTGAGAGATGAAGTTTGACATTTAAAAATTCTCCCCAGTATTAATTATTGGTGTAAGAGTTCCACCTAGAACTAAGTTTGGTTGACTTTCAACTCATTTAGCAGTAGTTGGACTTTAAGCAATTTCATTTATCTTTCAGACATTAAATTTTCCTCATTTAGAAAGTGAGCATAATATAATTTACCATATTGAGTTCTTGTGACAATTACTTATGTCTTTTATAAAAGACAATGTAAATTCTGGAACAGAGAATGCAAACCAGTTCCAGCTATCATAAACATCATCATCACCACCACCACCACCACCACCACCAGGCCTATACATCCTCAATTAACTCCCGTATAATAAATTAGTCAACATTCAATGTGCAAGTTTTTTAAGCACACATGTGGGTGATACTATTATTGAAGTTTATCCTAGTACTAAGATGATAAATTATTTGGAGTGTACCCTTTTTTGTGCTTGTCTTCATTTTTTCATTCCAATTGAATATGAAGAGAGATAAAATTGGAGCCAATATTCTATATTATAATTATAAAAACGTTCAAGTAGAAAAGTTATAAAAAAAAGTTTACCTTTAAGTATCTGAGACCATTCAGTTTTCTATTTTAAACAACTTAAAATGGAATTCCACTTTCTCTACTTCTATATTAAAAATAAAATTTTAAAGAATGCATCAAACTTTTGCTTCCTTCCAACCAATCCTTACATGCCTTCTCAAGCTATCACTTTTGGTAAAAATGATGTAAGAAAATTTCGATATATAGCTGGCATAATTGTGTATAGTTGCTGTCAAGAATTCCTAGGCAGAGACTGTCATCTTTAAAGGTTGCTGTGACATTTCTAGAATATGCCTTTTCAGATATGAATGAAACATGTTGCCTTTTTGGTTGAGGGTGGGGAAGGTATGGAACCTGACATTTTCCATGCTGCCAAAATTAGAAAACAAAGCATTGGAATGCCAAGAATAATCAGTCACTCAATGAGTATTTATGTAATAGCTGTTTAGATGCCCAGTATGCAATGGGGACTAGAGTTTTATCAGGGTTAAGTGTTTTAAGCAAATGGAATGATAAATTTGGAGTTTCTTTTATCTAAATTACATAGACCTGTCAGTATATTGTAATGATCATGCGCTGGGATCACAAATGCACCTACAATCTTGGGGCTGCTCACACAATCACAAATGCAGCCAACTTTAAATATTTTAACCCCTTTAAAGAAATTTGAAATTTAATCATGTATTCAGATGAAAATTTCACACAGGGATTTCATAAAGCTAAAGGCCTATTCTGAAAAAGAAAGAAAAAATAAACATTAAAACACCAGCAGAAATAATCACTGGATTTGTCTAGCTTTTTATATAACACAGATCTAGTCGTGTTAACACAGTGTTTTAGAAGAGATCACTTTTGGGAAAATAATGTAAGAAAATTTCAGTATATTAGTAGTGAAAGCAAAGAAAATAAAATGAAGCTGTAACAGGCTGGGTACACGCTGAGAAGAAAACTCAGCTTCAATCTTTTTGATTGTTAAAAGAGGCAAAAAACATACTAAAAATCTCAGGCCTGCTTCTAAATATTTCACAATGTGTAGGAGGTTTGTTCGGATAAATTTGGGGATGAAGTTGCTGTGTTACCTTCCTGTGGAGTTGTAAATGTCACGTTCCCAACTCAGGATAATTCCACAACTGGAAAAAAAAAAATTCACACATAGTCTACCAGGTTTCCATTATGTGCTTCCTAATCTTTTTAATCCCTTCCTATTAAAGTAATAAAGAATGTCCATTTTGCTAATTTGCATATGTTCTGAAGTAGAACCGTTTAAAGCAAGAATCAGAACTCATATCTGGAAAAAATTATTTTTGTTTCTTTACTTTTAATTTCATTAATCATAGTTGTGAAAAGTGACTTTTCCCCTCTTCTTTTCTATTAATAGCTGATTCAGCATGGAGGTAAGCATTATATACATACTTGTAAGTAATTAACGAGATTTGCAACAGAATCTCATGCAAAATAAAATGCATACAGTAAATGAATTCAATGAAACAAACACAAGGTTGTTGATACTTAGATTTTTCAATGTGGTTTTAGTGACTTAAAAGGGAAAGATGTTTAAAATATATTATTGATTCTCTAAATTTACTTCATTATTTTACAAATCAACAGCGTCTCTAGGGCTCCAAGCACATATACTCATCAGGAGCTATTTTGTCATTTCTGTGTTTCGTTTCTTTTAGATTTATAAATCAAGCTAGTCTCTAAAGTCCATGCCTTTGTAGCTTTGAAGGTTCTCCTCGAACATCAATATCTCAGTGGATCTTGGTGATATTGCAAGTGAAACTTGTACAAAGTAATCCATAAGCTCTAAATGTATGCAGATATTATGGTTTGAATGAAACAAATAAAAATTTGTATGTGGAGATGACTTCAAAACTTCCCTTTCTTCGTGATCTTTCCTATACTTTCCCGAAGTACCTGTCTCACTATACAGTCTTTCCACGGTTTTAGCCTAATATCCCCAATTTTGACACAGATTCCAAGCCACCAGAACTCTATGTGAAGTGATAACCATCCTCTGATGCTAGCATTTATTTTAGTGGAGTTCTCATTAATATGATCTTTGGATTTTAAAAACTTTTGCAATACTATTTCATAGAAAACAATTAGACATGTGTGCCCTCTAAAATAGTTGTACATTGTTTTATTTCACAGAAAACAGTTCAGAGGTTTGCATGCCTGTTAAAACTACTGTAAGTGGTTCTTTTCCCTTTTTCACTTTTGAAGACTGAACCAAAGGCTTTGTATATGTTAGGCAATGAAACTACCACTGTGCTACACTTTTAGTTATTTTGTGTTTTTAATTTTACTATTTTTCCTCTTTTTGAAACAAGGTTGCCAGATTGACTTTGAACTCACACTGAACACCAAGACAGCTTAGATCTTGTGATCTTCTTGTCTCAGTAGCTATGACTGAAGGCATGTAGAAACGTATATTATTAAAATAATATCCAAAATGGTTGCCAGAAAGTGAAGGGATCATTAAGGCACATCCTATCAGTCTGAGAAGGTCGGTCACTGTGGAAACAGAAAGGAGTCCTATAAACCTTTAATATGTTATGTGCATTCCAAAGAATTAGCTCTTAAGTAAAATAATAAAATACTTTCTAAAAATTCTTCCAACAAATGTTTATTGAGCATCTGTAAATGAAACAGTTCTATATATTGGGAAAAGCTGACAAAATTCATGTTTTTGTAAACATATTGTAATTGAATGAGAAAGAAATTAGCCATAGGGAAAAAAGTCATTAAAATCTAAAAGAATATATAGATATATCAAAACGCAAGCAATGTCATTCAACTTCAGTTCTGCCGGCCACAGCATTACAAATTCCATAATGTAAAAATAATAGAGCAGACCTTGATTTAACTAGTTGATCAAAATGTAAACAGAGAAAGTAAGAAGGGGTGGTCAGTGTGAACACATGATGGAGGAAAGGAATGAAAAAGCAGGTGGAAAGGTGGGTTTGTAAACGGAAGAGTAGATGAAGGGCTCAAGAGGAAGGGAGAGACCCATGTCATATTGAGAATCTTCTCATCTCTTTGAGTAAAACCAGAAATCATTACTGAGTTTAGGAGAAGGAAACAATCACATAGGAAACTCTCTGAGAAACATTCTCCTGACCTTGATAATTAGAGAACTAGATAAAAGGAAAGGGCAAAGTTAGGAAGATGACTAACTACTTCCAGCAGTTGTGGAAAGAGTTGTCTTGGACAAGAGAATGGAAATATTGAGGTGTACACTTTTGTATATTAGACAAGGTCAAAGGATCAAAGTTGCTATTTTCAGTAACATTTAAGATCACACTAGATTAGATAGGACACATTTTTGAATGCTTTTTTTTTCTTCTTCAATTTTTGGTTGCTTTGAAAGAGATAAAGAGGAAAAACCCAACATTGTGTGGATAG
Organism: Peromyscus eremicus; assembly: GCF_949786415.1. Taxonomy (NCBI): domain Eukaryota; kingdom Metazoa; phylum Chordata; class Mammalia; order Rodentia; family Cricetidae; genus Peromyscus; species Peromyscus eremicus. The sequence goes on from NC_081427.1 coordinate 19,476,161, forward strand.
GGAGTTATAAAAGATATGAGAAGAATTGGATGAGAAGAAGAAAACATAATCAAAGTACATTATATGAAAAATTTTCATTAAAAAATAAAATAAAATACAAGACCATTAAGGATTCCAAGGACTTGGAGTGAGCATCTCATTAGAGGACAGTGCTTCCCAGCAGTAGGTAGATATAAGTGCAACAGGCTCGTATGTTTGGTGGAGAAATGCATAGCTATTTTCTTGACATGTCGTATATATGTTATTCCTATTAGGAGCAGCCATCAGTAAGATTCCCAGAAAACCTCAGGCATAAATTGTGTGATAGCAAGCATTAAAATAACAACAAAAGTTCTCTTAGTAATGAGGGAAAAGAAACCCACAAATGCAACTAATTGTGTAATGAGATTTAATGTCTTCTGGTTGGGGGATTTATTAATCCTTAGTAGTAATTTAGAATTAATCTTAAGCGAAGGAGGTTCTAGGGAAGATTTTAAAAAACAAAGTAATATAACATTTTACATTACCTTCTAACTTTTGAAAGATCAATGATGTTTTGTTAGAATAGATGAGTGGGTAGTGAACAGCACTTCTGAAGAGACAGAGACAGCTTTTGAGACAATTATCTTAGTAGCTGTCATAGAGGAAATTATGAGGTCAGCTACAAGGAGGGTACATCCACATGAGGAAGAATATAGTTATTCGGCTCATAATGCATTAGGTGGGGATATTAAAGTGCTAGGCAATTTAATGCGATTAAAGATAAAATGATTTGCATATGTGACAAAAAATGATAGAGTGGTGCTTAATACTTGTGAGTAGGCTGATTGGAAGAATGGTGGCCGACACTGGTAAGAATGATGACAAGATTCAACAAGACCCAATTCTGTTTTGGACAAATGTATTTCACAGGAAGGTAATTTTGTAATGATGAAAGATAAATATGTAAATTACTACCACAAACTAGGTAGGTACTATGTATTGAACACTCCTAGACTGAAAGCCAGCACCATTCTTATCATATTTTCGTTAGTTGTATTCCTCTGTATTAATCTGATATACTGTTGTGTCATACATATGCACTCATATGTAACATTTGTTGTACATGATTTTCCAGGAGAAAGGCCTGTGTGTATTCCATCTTTTCAGGATCCTTTGAAAATTTATGAACTTTAATTCATTTTTCTCTTAAAACAAACAAGATGTAACTATTAACTCACAACTAGTGAATTAGTTGGACGTGATTGTTGAGATTCCCTATTGCTGCTTTTGGTATGAAGATACAAGGACTCATAGTGTAAAAAGGACTACAGGAAGTGACTCAGCTCCCTATGTGTGTTTAAATGACATTACTTAATGGATAAATTGTACATAAAAACACATACATACACATTAGGTTTTGTATCTACTCATAAACTCTAAAACATATGATATCCTTGAATGTTTTATGGAATTGGTTCATCATAGTCATAGTTACATGTGCACATATTGTAGAAATAAATTATACCTAGAAACTTATGTAGATATATTGATATATTAAGACATATGAATTCTAATATTAGCCTCTTCTATTTTGAAAGACCCTAGATATTGAATCAGTTGTAGTATATGTTGATTAACCTACCAGTACATGCCCAATATTTTTGAAGTTATGTAACACTGTATATATATATGTGTGTGTGTGTGTGTGTGTGTGTGTGTGTGTGTGAGAGAGAGAGAGAGAGAGAGAGAGAGAGAGAGAGAGAGAGAGAGAGAGAGAGAAATTTCAATTTAAGACCATGAATTTGTAATTTCATAACCTTTGATACTTTGCTACAAGGAGAAACTATACTTGGTTAGCCTTTTTAATGCTCCAAAGTTCAGAAGTCATTTTCAAATTTCTAAATATATAAGTCATGGAAAAAAAGAGAACAGAATGATTCTTTTCCTAGAAAAGCTAATCATAAGAGCTAGATAGTTTCTTATAAACGCAGTGGTTTTCATTACAATATAGTTTTCCCCATCTTTTAACTTTACAAGTGAAAGAAATACACAGTTATAAATAGAAGAATTATATATAATTTATTACATCTCTGGGTGTTAGAACATTCCTTGGTTTTAATAATAGATGCTCAATAAACAATTTATATTGAAGATATATATGGATGAAGAAATGAAAAACCTACATTGTTTCAGTTACATTAATAATATTTTGAGAGACAGTAGCCCCATTGACACTGAAAACTAATGTTGGAATAAACTACATTCTGGCCATTCCATTGTGCAAGCACAATACCAGCAGATGACTGAGAGGCTAGAAATAGATTTTTATAACATATGTTCTGAATTTCATGGCTACCAAGAAATAACTTTAACATACCATCTTAATTAATAACAATATTGGTGGTCTTCTACTGACCAATTTCCCCACAACTGGCAAATAAGCCTGCCCATCGATCCTACTAAAGACCATATCTGAAGTTAATTTTGGATATGCTAGAGATTACTGTCACAATTCCTGATTTTTAAAATAATGGATGACTAAGTAAATGCCAGAACAATTTAACATCACTTGACATTTCTGAATGAAGATAATTAAAATTCTTCACATAAGAATTGCATTATAGACATAAGAATTACATTATTGATATCTAAGATTGACACAAGGAACTACTTGTGTGGAAAAGGTAGAAATAATCCCAACAAAAATTCTATTTTTACTTATGACCAATTTGAGACATTAGGAGGCCTTTGTTTTTCTTTTCTTTTGTCAACTTGTTATTCTTTTAATGACTGATCTCTCCAGGAAACAGCATTTTATTCATTTCAAATCAGCACAAAAGGGAAACGTTCTCTTTCTTAAACCTAGTCTCTTTTGGAAGCCAATGTATGATATACACTAGTGGTTCTGTCAAATGAAGTGTTAATATCCAGCCTGATGTGTCCTCCTTGGCTGTGATTTTAATTGAGCCTCATGGGTTGTCTCTCTTTCATAATCAGACTATTAGACAAACGGAAGCATCAGTGGGTAGAGTAGTATGGGCCCTTTCAGCCTGGAAGCTAGAAAAAAGTCACCATCCAAAAAAGGCTGAAATAATTAGTTCTGCATTAAGGATTTATCAACATCTCACGCAGACCTACTCAACTCACAGCAATTTCACTAATTAGCAATGAATCTTTGGTATTGTTTACAATATACTCAGCAGGGATTGTGACTTCTGTATCTACTAGTAAAGTATTCCATTTACAAATAAATCATGGAGTAGGACTTGAACAACAAGTAATAATATTGCTCTCACCTCCAGAATTCTCAGTAACATTTGATGATCTACCACCAGTACTTAAAAGTTTGTTTTTCAACTTGTTCTTTTGCTGTCTATTAAGTCATTCTTACACAAAAAGGCTTTGTTACCATAATGTGTGATGCATCTCGGAAAGCTGACATAATTGTGAAGCTGCATCTTAATGGAATATTCAGTGTCATTACTGTCAGTACTAGGCATTTTCAAAGTCACCATGGGGGGTAAATATAATTCCATTCAATGGTTATTCCAGCCTAAGAAGTGTGTGAACTCGTAGTAGTATTGTCTATAAACCTCAATAGCACAAACGTCATTCAAAAACGAGAAAATGTTTTATTCTTCCAGATACTATTTTAGTAAATGTGGGTGAGAGGAAAATGCTGGACCACCAGTGTATTTAGCACAAGAGCCAAGAGTGGCAACAATTTAAGTGTGATTGACTCTGCGACTTTAGGGGTTAGAGCACCATTCTTGTAAATTTTTAAAATAATAAATTATAAGTGGTTTATAACTGATGGATGCTTTTAGTGTGAAAGTTTTGCACATATCACAGTGTAATGATTTATTGCAGAAGAGCAGTGCTTACCCGTGATATCTGTTTGGTCAAGGCTTTCAACATTGCCTATAAAGCATTTTTCTTCTCGTGTATTTAATTTGATTTGGTAACAAGATTTTAATTTATGGAGGAAGAAAAGAAATTTATGGAAAAGAAAAGCTAGAGACAAAGTAGTTGTAAAAACTGGTTTATTTTTTTAAAAATAAATACAAAAATATAAATATAAAACATTAGCAGATAGAATTTGATGAAATGAAATTGCACAAAGGCTTATATACCAGGCTGCATATCACACCTACAATACCACATGTACATTTTTTTTTAACTTAATGTACAGAACAGGATATATCTTAAATGTTTTCTTTGCCTTTTCAAAACTTCATTTGCAAGGGCAAGACGTGTATCTAACAGAAGCGGCTTGTTCGTGAGGTTGCTTACGGGAGAACTATCCTGATCAGGTTTCTTTTATTTACTATGATGGACAACATTGAATTTCCATAGCTTTGGCTCTTGGAAGTGATTAAATAAAATGTTGTATATATTCCATGAGACATCCTACAGGAAAGAATTAATATAATTAATGAACAAATTAAGAAATAAGTGGAAAACTTGTGCTGAGTGGCAGGAAAAAAATTCTCCTGAATATCAAATATTGTGAAGTGGAGACAAGATCCGCAAAGTTACTTTTTCTCCTGGAGCAGAACTCTGGTGCCAGGCTAAGCGTCTTTGTCGCTCTCTCCGCCGCCATACATTTCTGCTAGTTTATTAAACCGAGGTCCCCATTCTCGGAGGTAATCGTAGTTTTGGTCTCCCTCAGTGGTACCTGATTCTAATGAGCTCAGAGATTCAGCAATGGAGTCGTTTCCTTCATAGGCGTAGGTAGCCAGTGAGTCGTAGGGAGGTGCAGTGGGGTCCAGGTCATGCTCTTTGAGCCGCTCGTTGATGAAATCCCGGACGTCCGTGTTATCCGGGGCTGTAGGAGTCCTCCGTGGTATAAATAACGTTTCAGGCATTATATCTCGCCGGAGCTTTTTCTCCTCAATAGCTGCAGGATTCCTCAGGGTACCGATGTCAAAGGCCTGGGTGTCCTCCTCTCCGCCACCTTCATCGTTATAGCTCACGATGTTGTCTCTGATATCTTCCTTGGATAAGATCAGAGGCTCGGTCTTGCGTTGCCTTTTCAGAGCTGCAAAGAGGACTACTATAACTTGAACAAAGACAAGAAGACGCGTTAGAACTTCATCCCCAAACAACCAATCCAGAACTCAAGCACTACACTGTGGGAAGGTGTTTATATCTTGCATGGGAAGCCAGAATTTGGGGTGATTTTTGGACATTTTTGTTCAGAGGCTGAGAAGGGTTTAGCTGTGATGGTTAGTATGGTGTTTCTGATTCATTTTTCAAACAATGAAGATTATTCCTTAACTATGATGACTATTTGTTATTTATTTTTCGGAGAATTAAAGTATCTTCCTGACAGTATGGAAAATATTAATCTTTTGCATTAAATACTAAACTTACATGAAGGAATTATCTTTCAGTTAGCTCAGTTGTAAAGAATGCTCAAGGCTCTAGGGTCAAAACCCCACACCAAAGAACTGACAAAAAATTAGTCAAATTGAATTCCACTTTACTAAAAGGATATGATGATAAGCCCACACATTCTATCACTTCCTTACATAATTAGAGGAAGTGATGTTCATCACACAATTGAGACTAGTAATTTCAGCTCCACAGCTTTGCTGATGGATTTACACAGCTTTTTGCTAACTTTACCAAAAGGCCTTGATGACTGGGGACAAGGTGACTCCATTGTTTAGAAAACTTATCTGATATTTGCCTTGGAAATTTATCCGTGCCCTTTAAGAAAACTCCCAACAAAATTGTTAAATCAGATTAATTCAGATCAAAGCGTAAACTCATAGCACACTGAATTAACTCCAAAACACAATTGTGATCGTCCCAGAAACTCATCTCAAACAAGCAAATATGTACAACAGAAGAAACACATCACAAAAATGATAGTCACATACCTGTAGGAGAAAGCTAATGCAAATGTCATTGGTGGAGTTTCATTTTCTATTTACTCTCCTTAGACATTTTGTTATTGATCATTTAAGATATTTGGAGAAAAATGTGAACTCATTCAAGTGGAAAATACAAGGGAAAACCTTAGTTCCTTAAATATCTCTATTTAGAAAATGTGTTTAAAGCAAGTAGAAATCACTATTACTCAAAATGTACTTTGTTTTCTGTTATTTATATTTGTTAACATTAAATGCTCTGGTTGTTTTTCTTAAGTTTATAATTTGGGCTTTTCAGAAGAGCTCATTTTGCTTTTCCTTAGTTTACAAAGACACACAAATTTGCACACATAGGGATCCCATCAAAAATCAGAAACCATAATATAATAAGTAAAAGACCTATAAGGTAAAAAGAAAAAAGCACTCTGACAAAGCATTGAGACAAAAAAAAAAAAAAAAAAAAAAACCACAAACTTGAAAAATCTCATTGAGTTCCATTTGTATTGGCCATCTATTCATAGGCTGGGGGAGACTCTGTTGGAGAAAATAATTTTTCCTTTGTCAGCAATTATCAATCAGAGATAGCCACCACGTTAGGGATGGGGGCTCGTGTTACCATTATTGCTTTTATTTCATTTAGTATACTGTCATGAAGGACATTTTTGATGTGTATTTTTATGAATATTTGAATCTACTTCCTGCAGATAGAGTCCCACTACTTCTATTACCGTAAAGCCTCCTTTCAGCACTATGTATTCTGATTGGATAAAATGTTTCTTTGTTAACGGATTTTACCAGTTAATTTGCGGGAATCTTTAAACTTGAGGGGTGGTGGTGTGCTTTGGTGCTAACCTTTCCCATTCAACAACACTGTTCTCGAACCCTTCTTACCCAGCAGAATGATGATGCAGAGGAGAATGGCTATCAAGGCGCCGGTGCTGAGGCCGGCAGGGAGGAGCAGGGCCTCGGCACTGCAGGACTGCATGTTGCCCTGGCTGTCGCAGGCACACACTCGGATGGTCAGGGTGCCCGTGCTGCTCTGAATCGGGTAGTCATTATCAGATATCACCACAGGCAGGAGATAGGTGCTTATTTCATGTCGGTTGAAGCCGTTCTTTCTGGTTAAAATTCTGGCAGTGTTATCTAAAACCAATGACAAAGCGTTACATGCAATTTGGAGCAGTCGATGTGTTTTGATGTGAACCGTGGTTTTAAATAAAAATCATCATCAGTTTATATAAATTGGGATTTTTTTTTTGTATTCAATATGCACAACACAATTCAAACTAGGCAAGGTCTCCTAGATAATACAGAGAAGCTAGTGCTATGTATTACTGTTTATTTATTTTTTTCATTTATTTTGAGAAAGGATCTTGCTTTGTAGCACTGGCTGGACTTGACTAAGATCAGCTCCCCTGCTCACACTCTCAAGTATTGAGATTACAGATTGCAGCTCTATGCCCAGACTGCATTGACGATTAGGTTTCAAGTGATTGTCCCATAAAGGTAAACATATAAATTCATTTTTGATGTCTGCACAGATGATAAATAGTCTGGAGGCTAAAAAAATAAGTTTTTAATCAAGAAAAATAATCCCTTTAATTGTTTAAATTTACACTTGTCTGAATGTGTGCTTTCACATGACAAAATATGTTTCAATAATTATAAAGAAAATATGATACAGCTCAATCTTAAGATGCCTTAAGATTGAGATATATAATCAAAGATTAGCAAATATTAAATATTTCTGAACACTGCTTCCATCCATTAAAGTAAAACTATAAGAAATTATATTATATGTAATATATAAACAAATATATCATGTATATGATTAATGAGCACCTTGCTATCACTGTTGTGGAGTGTCAAATCACATTTCAAAAAATGTAGAATTTTAATGAAGTTTACCATGCGTTGGCCTCCTACTCTGCTAGTGAAAGTTTCCCTAATCTGATAAGTAATCCAATTCTCCTAAATGTGAATTGTGGGGGAAGGTAGATGTAATTTCTTCTAGTCTCAAATAACCAGCTTTTAAAAAACACTGAGTATGTTAGTTTCTATCTCATCTTTTGTTTTGTTTTTTTTCTGTCAGATGGATGTAGACTTGGTTCTCAAAGGGCTATCTGCAAGGCCAATAGAGAAACGACAATCAATCAGTTGTAAGTGAAACAAACAGGACAGAGAAAGAAAGTGGCACTTGCTCCCTGGTTCAGTGGCTGAATCTAAAACAAGTGCTGTCTACATTATCAGGGAAATGTTAACTATGTCAGGAAAGCAGAAGTTTAAAATAATAGGAACAAAGGAGCATACAGATCAAAATGTACATATAGGTGGGCATTTTGAGAATCTTCTTGTCTAGCTGTCTTTTTGTGAACTTTAAATCTTAATTTTGTAATGCTTTTGCCACATTTAAGAACCAAAATGAATTTTTATTTTAAACTACCTCTTACGCTTTAAATTTTATGGAAGAATTAGATTTAAAAAAAAACATGATATATATTTAACTTACCACAGAAATAAATTAATTTTAAAAGGATTGGTATCATTAAATAAGATATTTAAGATGAACATGTGAATAAACATGAGGAAACATTCACAAAAAATGTATCCTTTAGTTAATTTCTCTATAATTATAGTTCCTTTAAACCTTCATCCCAAACAGAAAACAATGGCATATATAAATTAGACCAAATATTCCACCAAATTAAATGGAATGCAACTCAGTGAGCTCTTCAGGTTGGTATTTGTATACGTTTGTTCCTTGCTTTGAGTAATTTATATAGGTTCAATAATTATTTCTAGTAAAACAAAATCATAACCTATGTTAAAGTTTAACTAAGGTGAGTCTTCAGTGGTTTCTCCGGGACCTTGGAAAGTAGTGCTATGCTAGTACCAATCCTAATCTACCACACTTTTTAACATCTAGTGCTCAGCTTCACAGGAAAAGAATCAAAATTAAATAAACCCAGAAACAGGTATTGTCAATTTAGTACTGAGGATTCAATTCAGACAGCTGTAATCTGAAGTCTATGTTCAGGTTGCTAGGTTCAACAAATTGAAATTATACTGGATGTTGTTCATCTGAAATTCAGACTCAGCTCAACATTCTGTATATCCTCTGCCATGTCTACGTTACTCTTTTCTAATCCAATTACTCTATGTGTCTAGAGTGACAGAAAACAAGGACATTTTAAATCTTAAGATTTAGTGAAAGCACATGTCTCAAATGGATAACTTTTCTTTGTCTCATTTATGTGAACATTCTACTGGATGCAATCTCTTGGTGAGTAGCTAGTGTGATGTAAAATGATCCAATGTCTTAAGCTTTTTTTATGATGCACGAAAACCACCTTAAGGAAATACAGCCACTTGGCCTTGCTAACACTTCTCAGACACTGTGAAGAAAGTACTGTGTATTTGCCAGTGTGGTTATGCGATTTACTAGAAATACATCTGCAGACATGGTATGGCAAATATATCTTCTACCAACATGAGCTAAGGTCATGATTTGTTATGAAATACAAAAAATATAAATGAGTTCTAATAACACACATACACACACACTCATGTGTCTGTGTGGGCATGTGTATACTCTACAGTAGTACAGTTCTCATGATACATATTTATCAACATTTTAAAAATGATAGTCATTTTCACAATGTTTATGTAAAATATTTTCTGCCTTTTATGGAACAAAAATGATTTCAGAGAGATAATATTTGTATTTTACAAAGGACAGTAGCATGCTTGTCACTACAAGGAACATGCAAATGCTTTTGGAAGATTCTGTGGTTTTCTCTCCTTCCCCACTACTTTCCTTTATGTCTAACTGGCTCTAGTACGTCTGCTACCACTACGTCCCAAGAGAGTTTGTGTAATAAATGCACAGAATCTTTCTTTCCTACAGCCATTCACGTTCTATCATGTTTATAATATCAACTAATTATTTGCAGCCCTTCTAAACATTTCAACATTTAATTTTTCTCTGAACACCCACAGTTTTATAACTGATTTTAATATTTTAAATTTAAGAGAGTATATAAACTCAAACAAGATATTATAGTAACACATGACTACAAATGGAGATGAACAGGTTTTTATGCTTACATCATTAAGTTGATAGGAAGCATAAATAAATGAATTGTTATATTGAAATAATTACTTTGGGGGTAAATTCCCATTGACGTTATATTAGATATGAAAAAGAGTTCAAAAATGACCTTCATTATCCTGTACTGTGAAGTTAGAATTAACAGCGGCCAAACTGAAGAAAAACTTCTGTCCACCTAAGGGATCATCTTTGTCAACTGCACTTATGGTCTGTATCAGCTGCAGGAAAGAGAACATTACAGCCATCACATGTCTGCTGGTAGGATAGGGATCACATATGTCATTTTGAAACATACTAAAAATAGCATTACACAAACTGAGCAGGTTATGCTTAAGTGCACACACACACACACACACACACACACACACACACACACACACACACAGTGAGAGAGAGAGAGAGAGAGAGAGAGAGAGAGAGAGAGAGAGAGAGAGAGAGAGAGAGAGCTGCAAGTAGTGACAATTAATGTAAAAAGATTCCATGAACTTTTTGTTTGTTTGTGTTTTGTTTGTTTGTTTCAAGACCAGGCTGGCCTTGAACTCACAAACATCTGCCTGCCTCTGCCTCCCTAGTGCTGGGATTAAAGGTGTGTGCTACCACCACCCGGCTTCCATGAACTTTTGAAAGAACAAGTAGAGGTAAGATTTCAGAACGAAAAAAGGGATGGGGGGGGAAAGACATGATTAGATTATAATCTCAAAAACAAAACTTTTAGAAGTAAATTGATTTTGATCCTCATGCACATATATTTCAGTAAACTCGATTTGTAATGATTACTTTGCTTTTGTGGAAGCTTACCTAGTGTCTTTCAAAATGCCATGTGACATTATTTGAGGTTTTCAAACAAATTTAGGGAAGTACTTGCTTTTTTTTTTTTTTTTTTTATAGAGTTACAGAGAGCTTTATTAGAAAGGAAAGGGGGCAGGGGGAGAGAGAGAGGAGCCAGGCCTGGGGGAGGGAGAGATGGCCTGGAGCAGAGCAGAGAGCAGGGAGTAGAGAGGGAACAGAGAGGGGAAGTACTTGCTTTAACGGGGTTATTTGATGTAAGTTAAAGCAATGATCTAGAAGAGTTCATCCAGTTTAGAAACTTATTGTGTGGTAGGTTTTGCCTTGCCAAAAGAACTATGAAAATATTAAAATGAAATAGAAATTTTACAGCTGGGTGTGGTGGCACCCAACTTTAATCCTAGCACTCAGGAGACAGAGGCAGGTGGATCTCCCGTGTGTTGGTCTACAAAGAGAGTTTCAGAACAACAAAGACTGTCTCAAAAACAACAACAAAGAAATAGAAACACTATAGGTAACAAATGGTTTTTCCAAAGAAAGTCTTTCAATTAAAAAGAAAAAGATTATCCACTTCATTTACAAATATAGTTTCAGATTGAATATATCCATACCATAGAGGAATGGCTTTTTTAAGGATCAACTTTGATTTTAAAAGAATAGACATTTTAAGCAACTCTCTAGGGAGATAGAGAATGGGTCAGTGATTAAGATCACTTGCTACTCATCCAGAGAACCTGCAGCTCACAAACATCTGTAATTCCAGCTCTAAGGGATGTGACACCTCCTTTTGATTCTGTGGGCACTGAAACACATATGGCATGCAGACACACACACACACACACACACACACACACACCACACTTAAAATAAACAAATACATTAAATGAAAAAAAGAAACTTTCTACTTTTGAAGTTGAAAACATATCTTGCTATGGACATCTGTCACCTTCATTATGTGACAGTGCATCAGGGACAGATATGTATGTATTTTAGATGGATATTCTCTTGATTATATTCCATTTACATGCATAATGTTTTAAGAAATTAATTTTAGGAACATATCAAAAACTTACATTCGTTAATGCTTGTATAAACTTTCAAACTTATGCTTAGTTAGAAGCATATACTTTTAAAACATTAGTTTATCATTGTATGTATATTTGGAAAAAAAATTCTTGAGTTTCTGTTGATTTACCAAGGAATTATAAGCTTAAAACATTATGTAAAATGATTAGGAACATGAGCAAATTATTATCACATTATATTAAATTACTTTCCTTTCAAAATATGTTATAACAATAACAGTAAAAATAGCCTACTTATTGTAATTCTAATTATTTATTTCAAAGCAATTCAAGAAATTTAATTAAACCACACAAAGTAATATATTATTTTCCAGAAATAATGAACAAGAGTAATCATTTAAGTGTTAAAATTATTTTAAAACAGTATTAAATCATGGATGACTAAATATTTATTATAATAAGAATAAAGAGAAACGAATTATAATAGAATAAATATAAAACAGATAATTGAATACATTCAAGACAAAATGTACAAATAATGGTAGCAGACAGGCGGTCCTTAAAAGTTATTAAGTTTTCACAGTTTAAACAGTTATTCATCTGTTTCTTCTTGCCTAACTTTCCTTTTTCAATCATGTTTTGAAAATTTTCTTTTTAAATTTGTGATTCATTAGTGTATTGAAGAAGAAATAAATGCAATAAATGAAATAATAAAAGAAAGACCAATGGAAATTCTTAGTCACTAAGATTAAGGTTAATACAAACAAATGCAAATATATACATATATATGTATGTATACATTAGCAATATAAAAGTGGAACTAATGATCCTTTAAAGAAAAATTATAGGATCTCAAAATAATATTTGTAACTGTGATTTCAAATTAAAGTTCCAGTCCATTTTATAGAAGAAAATAATATATTTTTGAGGACCAATGTCCACTTAATTTTATGTGTGTATAGCACATTATGAAATTTACATGACCTCTTCCGATGAAATGTGTATATTGATTAAACGGTGTAGCACCAAAAAATTAATTATTAGAGGTTAACTGAATGATTGTGTTATAGAAGGCAATATGCTAGTACTAAAGGGATAATGAATGAAATTTCCACAGCTGAATCTCTATCATTCTAGAATACAAGCTCATAAACGAAATAAAAATTAGATTTCCTGTAGCTCACCAAGGACTCACTATTTTATTTCATCTTAATGCTACAAAAAGAGAACAAAAAACCCAAAAAAACTCAAACTGAGTTCTCTTGAATATTTATTCCAAGTATGCGAAGGAAAACATACAGTGGGCATCCTACATGAACTTCAAGGCTGTTTTAATGATCCAAATATAATGAAGCGTGGGCGGGATGCTGGGTGGATTCTTAGACGCACAAAGAAAAGCACTGATTACATTACAAAATATTTAACTTTTTCTGTGAGAAGACAAGTATTTCTTGGTGAAAAATGTTCCTTTGTTCTGGTCAAACACACCATTCCTGGTTGTGAGAGATGTACCTGAACACTGCTCTTTGGATAATGTACGTTGCATACTTTGGGTCTGACAAAGCCTTGGCTGCCTCTTGAATTGACATGTGATGTCAGTTTGAATAATTTTGTTTGATAACATCCATAGATACTGAAGAGTAAATATATACATCACTTTCCCTGGGAGGGAGACTCCTTCAAATAGATTCTTTGAGATGTAAATGCCTATTTGCTGCCTTGGACATGAAAATATACTCCCCAGCTGAAGGAGAGCACATGAGTTTGAGAAATGGATAAGAAAAGAGCCAAGCCAACTCTCTTCACTCTGAAAGAACTTTTTTTTTTAAGGGTGTGTGAGTTTAGTAGCACAATTAGGTGCACAAGAAGGCAATTAGCTTCATATCAGTGACGAGCTGCATCCCTCCTGAAAGAAATGCCCCTTTCTTAAGTCAAGGAACTGACAAGACCAAGGAAAGGGATGTAAAGGAAAATGTGGTAGCTTGCAGTTTTATTTCTGACTCACCCATTTGTCCACACACCAAATGAGCGGGATTATACCCCATGCTGTAGATCTAAGTGTTACTTAAAGAACACTTAAATTATAGGGCTACTGTTTGGATTAAGGTACTTAATAAATAGCTCAAGTATATCCAGAAAACCTAGCACTCTATTTTCCTAGGAGCTGGAGAGACCTAACTTGCAAGTGGATTTCACCCGGGGCTTAGTGAGGAAATTTAGTGAATAACCACTTTGTCTTACTTGGATGCCATGACTTTTAATTCTGAATCCAATCCCCTCCCACTTCCTACATGGTATTGTTTTTTCAGAAACAATATGTAGCCCAGGCTGTCCTTGAGCACACTATCAATGTAGGTGGGGGAACTTTGAACTCCTGATGTCATTCTCTCAGTCTCCCAAGTGCTGGGAATACTGACACACACCAACAGATTCTGCTAAGGATTTCACATATAAAAGCTTTGCTTAAGCAAAAACCTGTCTCATGCAGTCAGACTAAAACAAGCTAGACTGAATGGAAAGAGTTAACTTGGACATATGTGCACAAGTGGCCAGTTAGAAAGGAATTAGTCACAGCCTTCATATTAAGGTTGTCAAGACTTGGTAAATGCTTTTTAAAGCAATTATTTTATTATTTTCCTCCATTAATTATTTTTTAAATATACAGAAAATCTTGAGACATTTGTGGGTTAGCTACAGTGAACAAGAGAAGAAGCAGAAGAAAATATGCATCATTATTTTGAATATTTTGAATACATCAGTATATCAGTATTTATGCCTCAACTGGTCTGAAAGATATCTCTTTAAAAATCAAATTGAATAATCATGGAGGGGGAAATGCATACAGTAGTGGCAAAGTGGATAATTTACTATGTGCAGAAAAGATTTCAACAAATTATTCTGGGCCTATAGGCCAAGGACTGGATGGAATGGTATTTTTAGGATAGGCATTGCTTCATTAAAAAAGTTAGAAGCACCTGAGTTATTTAAATATTAAGAAATAAACATTTCCATAACATTTCAAGTAAAAAAAAATCCAATTGCAGTAATTTTATCCTTTCAAACAATAGACAAGCTATTGAATTCTCATTAGAATATTCACAAGAAGAGCTGGAGTTATTGGACAATGCAATTTGCATAAAAATATAGCAATGGCATTGATGTTTATAAAAGCATTAAATGATGTCAAAACACGACATGGTTTCTCAATGCCTTCTCTATCTCTGATAAAATAGTTTTGATTCCCAATTATTATTTATAATATGCAGTTTCCTTCTGTGAAGATAGCACTCAAGCCAATTAAGAGCATTTCTCTCAGCCATGTATGCTGGAGCTTTTCAAAAAACAAAATGAGTCCACTGAGGAAATGATTTAAATAATTCCAAACAAAGCTGATGTAGGAAGAATGCTTCAAAGGACAAAAATGAAGTCATTAAGCATTTTATGTGTTGCTACACCAAGGAAAAACACAGGGAATCCAGAACAACGGTTGAGGCTGCCTTACTTCAAAACATGTTCACTTACAACCCAACACTGACTGTTTCAGTGATCCTGTGCACATGTCTCTGCATTTCCACGGTCTCACAGTCACCATCCTGTAGCAATGGAGATATTCTATGGAGACATTTGGGTTGTACACTTATGCTATTAGACTACTGAATGAGAAGTCACCAAGAAATTGGAAATTTCCCAGACATCTCATGCTGGAGAAGAAAAGACTGAAACCAGGTGCTAGCCACAGGAGAAACTTGTCTCCCCAAATGAGTTCACATAATTTGGACAACCACACATACCAAATCACAGGAGAAACTGGAACTGAGACAAGATAGTGTCAATGATGGGGAGGGCCAAACTTGACTGGTACTTATTTGTTATACATATTCAGTGAAATTTGTTTAAACAAAACCTCATGTTAGTACCTCAAAGGTGGACCAGTTGGGCATCACTGGCCCTTTTGTATTTGCTTTTCCTTCCAACCTGGTCATGCTGAATAAACCCTGTTTTTTTGTCCTTCTCTCTTATATGCCTATTTAATTGCTTTTTTGAGAATGGATAGCAGAGACCATCTGACTAGAGCTGTCAGGGACCATAAAAACTGTATTATGCCAGGTATGGTGGTACATGCATCAAAGCACTCGGAAGGGAGAGGCAGGCAGATGTCTGTGAGTTTGAGGCCAACCTGGTCTACAAAGTGAGTTCCAAGATAGCCAGGACTGTTGCACAGAGAAATCCTGCCTTGAAAAACCAAAATAAATAAATAAATAAACAAATAAACAAAGTAAAAATAATAAATAGATAGATAGACAGATAGATATAGATAGATAGATAGATAGATAGATAGATAGATAGATAGATAGATAGATAGACAGATAAATAAATAAATAGAGATTAAAAACTACTAATACCACCCTCTATTTCTTGAAAGGGTTGCTAATATAGAGTCATAGAGCAGATTCTGGTTTTTGCTCTTGATTTGTAGTTTTAAAATTTAAAGCTATTTCCAACATCTCAATTTTATGGGAGAGACAATATTTTATTATTTTATAATTTTAATTATATTATTGTAGAGTAAGATGTCATTATTATTTTCTTGCATTACAACTTTGGAAAGGAATTGTGAAATCTGACCTATTAAAATACTTTCAACTTTATAAACATCAACCACTTTCTAAACTTTTAATGAGAATATAAAGAAGTGTTCCTAACACTGGTTGTCTCATCTTTTCCAAGATTTTGACAAAAACACATTTTGCACACAACAAAAGCATCCTGAACTGGAGTTGCACAGCTGCTCACCTGTCCAGGTCTGGCATTTTCGCATACAAATGTGTCATAAAACACGGCAAATTGCGGAGCATTGTCATTAACGTCCAAAATCCTCACAAAAACTGACACTCGCGTTGTCTCTTTAGGATTGTCTAGAAAGAGGAAAGGAAAACAATGTTTAGGAAAACAGAGTTGTGTGCAGAATTCAATTTAGATAGGCATCTTGTGGACATTAAGTGCTCACGTACAAATAAACATCATATCCACTCTCCTGATATAATGAACAAAGGCAATACAGAAAATTACTGCAGAGCTTAGTTAGGCAGTCATGAATTCTGTTATTATTGGGCACAAGAGTACTACTATGATTTTGAGAATTCCTATTAAAAGTACAATGCAGTGTAATTGAGTTCATATTCTATGTGTGTCCCTAATGTCCAATGATGAGATTGTATTATATAATTATTTATTACATCCTTGCTATATATGGCCATGTTACTTAATTTTTAACCAACTTTTTTATTTTTGATTTTTGATTCTTCTCATAAAATACTTCCCGACCACAGTTTTTCTTCTCTCTAATGAAGGAGAAACACTTTGAAATAGATTAAATACTTGGCCATGGGGGTTGGGGATTTAGCTCAGTGGTAGAGCACTTGCCTAGCAAGCACAAGGCCCTGGGTTCGGTCCTCAGCTCTGAAAAAAAAATACTTGGCCAAGATCACAAACTCCTAAAATCTATCACTTTGATACTTCTATAACGAAAACACTTTCTAATACCTATTTTAAAATCTTCATTTGGAAACTGGACTACATACCTACTGATCTAACCCATTTATTAGAAAAAAAATATAGTGAAATACCATCCTTCAAATATTTCATTGACATATTCTCTGGTGAAACCATTAAACAGAACCTTATTATTTGATTTTTATTCATTTACTTCATGTACATTTGTGTATATATTTATGTTCCTAAGAATGCCACAAGGTATGTAGTAAAGAGAAGATAACTGTGGTATCCAGTTCTTCCTTTCCACTCTGTGGGACCCAGAGATTGAACTATGGCCATCAGGCTCGGTACTAAGTGTCTTTTCCTACTGAGGCATCACACTGGCTCCAAGAGTGACTTTGCATATCAATTTATTCTATCTAAACCGGCCCATAAAAAAACCAACCAACCAACCAACCAAACAAACAAACAAAAAACAGCACATTCATCATGCCTGTTTTGTTAAACATGGTGAAATTAAGAGTATCTAATTTGTTAGGAAGAAAGATAAATTTTAGTTATTATTTTATTGATGAATGAAATTTTAAAACATGTCTATTTAACTTGGCTTTAGTATAATCCTTGTATTTTTCATAATGCCATTATGTCTGCCATGTATATTCCAGGCAGTCCTGATAGCTGAATGGTTTACACTATGAATTCAAGTTAAAGTCATTCAGAAATTATAACGCCAGTTATATGAACATAGTTAAACTTGCAAGCAAATGAGGCCAGCCACAAGCTGAAAAGCCATGTTCAAATATGTCTGTACATCATGTCCAAGGCAGCACTATTCACAAGAATCAAGAAATGTAATATGCCCATCAAATTAGGCATGGGGGGAGAAAATGAGGTTTGTAAACACAACAGAATAATAGAATTATAAGCAGAATAAAATTAATCACTAAAAGAATATGGATGAAACTGGAAATTGTTGTAAAGCAAGTATACACAGGTACTACATGATTGAAGTCATATGTTGAGTCAAAACATTGAAGAATCATGGTGGTTTTCAGAGGTATTGGAGAGTAGGGGATGGAGGAAGGATAAGCAGAATTGATTAATACATCTTAAGAGACAGGTATATTCTAGTGTGCTATTCCACAGTAAGGATATCACAGAAATAAGAAAACAGTGTACTTTAAAAATCAAGAATGTCAAAAGTTCATAGCAAAGAAAATTATCAAATGCACGACATACACATATAAAAGAGTCGACAGTAATATTAATATGTGAAATTCATGCTTTTGTGTATTAATAAAATAATAAAAATTTAAGAGAAGATTAGACAGTCTAAAAATGAAATGAAGAAATAAGGTTTGGCACCATTGTTAAGTATCTGGTTAAAATGATTATGTATACCATTACTTATTCTAGTGATACTTACCATTTTTCCTAATATTTTTCTTTGTTTTACAAATACAAAAATAAAAAAAACATTATTCATTGCAAATGTAGTATATGTTACAATTTGAAAGAGTTTACCACCCCTTCTATATAACCGTATTTTTAATAAATTAATGAACCTACACAAAGAAGAGCTGGTTTCTGATCAGGTAGATTCACAAGGCTAATAGACTATGAAGGAAAGGCTACAGGGTTCTATATAATTTGAAGTATAATTACCTTCTCTTCTTTCCACAAAAAAGAAAAGATCAACTTAAATTCAACATCTTTTTAGTCTTGCCCATGTCTTTTTAACTCACATGCATGCAGTTGGCAAAATTTATTTTAGGAGTTTTCAAACTCTTGATGCATACAATACACCTGTAAGTGCATTGTAGAGTTGAGCATTTTGGCCTCAGAGTCAAGTGAGCTGTGTTGTCTCTCAAGTTCAACACTCACATATTTTGACTTTGGTCAGTATATTCACTCCAGCTCTCTTCTTCCTCAGTTTATGAAAAAATATCAAGTAGAACTTCCCATCTCACAGGAATTCTTTGAAAATTAGATAAGAAACTTTTTAACAAAGCATCAATTTTGAGATTAGACCTCAAGATATGTTAAATATTTCCATGAAAACATTGTTACGATCATTGACATACCTTCATATCCTTTTGTTACTTTGGAGTTTGTGCTAATTTTCTTATCAATAAAATTTACATAATAAAAAGATGTGAACAGTGATAATAGTTTCCCTCCATTTACATGGATCTGATGAGTACATAGGCAAGAAGTAAATAAAATGAAACAGAACAGAACAAACAAAAAGAAAAAGAAAAAAAATGCTGTTCTTCAGTGTTCCTAATAGTTGGCTAATACTTAGAGGTAGGTATATCCAGCTATGAATGGATCCTTACCTCTCTAGTTACTGGTTCATATGGAGAAGAATGGAAAGGTATGTTTCTAGATTATGTTCTAACTACTGATAGAGTGAGACATATGCAAAATATTTATTTTTATTATTCTTGAAATGGATTTAACTCATATTGGAAGTTCTACTTGCTAATTATGAAAATGGAGTCAAAAGAGCCAAAAATGTTTCATAGGTAAGAAATTGCTTTGTGAGACCCTTCTTTAGCACAATAGGAAGACTCTTCAGCCTCTTTCCGAATAACTCAAGGTTCTTTGAATCAAAAGCTAAATCCACAGGGATGAATGTGCTTTATAAAGCATAAGGCCTGGAGTCATCTATTCAGAAAACAGTGCTTACACTAATCTTTTTTGCTGGCAGATGCTACAGCTTATGTATAAATAAAAGTATAAAGCATTCCAAGGAAGAATTATACTGAATAGCAGCTGGCTTATATTTACCACCTGAATTTCCCTCAGAATCCTTCAGGGAAACTGTAGTAATACAAGGAGGCATGAGCAATAAAGGCTTTCAGGATGTATGTCCTCAAGTAAGGCCATTCCCATGCATGCATAAGCTTTTCCAATCATCCAAAAAGAGGCAAGCTTGAATTATTCTCTTGAAACTTGGGGCTTTCAAAAGATGTAACATCTCTGCATGCATTGAACAATGTTTTCTCAATATATATGATATATGACATATGCATATATATATATATATATATATGCAATATGATCAGTTTTTAGATGTAATTATAGGAACTCCTTGGCTTCCTGTGTATTCTAAGATCTCAAGTTTATTATGAAGTCACTGATTGTAACATTAATTTTAGAGTTTTGTATTTTCCACCTGGCATTTTAAAAAGGGGAAAGAATTATGCCATGCTATAATGCACTAAATAATTACCTGAGGCAGACCGCACTTGTCACATGATGTGACTTTTGCTGTGCAATGTGGAATTAAAGTGTTAGAGGCGGACCTGGAAACACATTGGGAAGAGGTTCATTTACACATGCCTCTGTCCTGCTCAGGGCTTCGTGAGGGACACACTTACCATCAAACCAGTGTTTAAAGTCTAGTGAAACAATTCCCTGTATGTGCTTTTCTTCCACCCTCATTGCACTGAATGCCCAGAACAGCATAATGGGACCCTGGCTACATGTGGTTGGCAGGTGGGCATTTCTAGCACTCATTCCGCAGATTGATTTCACTTAAGGGCAAGAATAGGCTTAGCTCTTAAGAAGTAATTGGCTAAGCTTTTTACAGAATCATAATTACTTCAACTAGCTTTAGAAGTTAAATTTCTCAAAGTATCTGAAATAGAAAATGCAATTCGGAGCTCAGTGAGCTTGAATAAGGATCTTGAGCTGAGCAGACAGCACAAACAATCAGATTCCAGAAGCTCCAAATTGGATCTCATTAGATACAGGAGAAGACAGAGAAATGGAAGTTTTCCTTATGGGAGAAAATGTGTTTTTAAATTGATAGCCTCAAGAGACACCACCATATATAACTCCCTAAACAAAGCATGATTTCGACCCCAGCTAGAATGATGAAGCTTAATCCATTACTTTAGTTGGAAGTTTTGAATGGTGAACTGACTAGACTGCACAATTCTGTGACTCTAGGTGACTGGGATCTGGTTATTGTCTGCAATAGTTGCTTCCCATAGCTCTGTCATGATGGCTGTGTGTAGACTCAGTATTACATGTATGGAATTTGTAGGCAGATTCTCACCATGGCTCAGTTGAAAGTTAAAGCTTCTTGTTAAAAGTCTACAGGGCTGCTCTGCCTTATAATCGGTTCAGCAAGGGGTTGGGCACTGTGAGGTTTTTACGAGCATGGGTATGTGACTGTTCCAGTTTCTTTATGAGGTAACAGACTGCACATTTGATGTAAGGCTCTGTTGCCACCGTCTCAAATTTCTTAATGGTTTTTGTCTCTTATATTTTTTTTTCTGTAGGGTTTGCTCATGCTCTTGTTCTTTGAGGCAGGATCTCCCTGATATCACTCTGATTCATCCTTCTTGCCTTCTGAGTGCTGGGATTATAGGCATGTGCTGTCACATCTGGACCCATAATGATTTTCAACAGTCCACTAAAGAATGACAGGGGCATCCATAATGATGCAGTCCTCTCTGGGAGCAATATCTGCTGCAGTTTTATAAATATATTGTTCTCAGACTTTAACTTCTCATTTTCTAATTGGATGAACTATTGATTTTTTTTTAAACCATGCATAGAATGCAGTGTTAGATCTAGAAATCAAATAATGAATTTTATGCCTAGTTTACTGCTTCTGGCATTGTGACTTTTTTAAAATTACAAAAATCTCCAAGGACCAGGATCTTCAATAAGATGAGGTTAATAAAAAATTAGCAAGAGAAATTCTAACTTAATGTCCTTAAGAACAATCCATGTCCCCACGCTGCCTTGCTGTGGGCATGTGAGCTTGCAGCTTTCTGCTTACTAATTTTAGCTCTGCTATACCAGGTTTCATGAGGGAAATAAACATGTTATAAGATTATCCTTGGACTTTATAACATGAATGAGAAACATCCAGCACTAGATTTTGATGAACAGGGAAATGCAATGTCCAACTTCTTCATGTCACGAACTTCTTTTTCCTCTACCTAGACCTATCTTCCCATAGAGCTGTGAATCCAACCCAGGACTGATCCCACCAAAGACAAATTATTAGAGGAAGTTATTAAGAAGGCCATCACTACTGAATAGTACTCCATTGTGTATATGTACCACATTTTCTTAGTCCATTCTTCAGTTGAAGGACATCTAGGTTGTTTCCAGGTTCTGGCTATTATGAATAATGTTGCTATGAACATAGTTGAGCATGTGTCCTTGTGGTATGATTTAGTATTCCTTGGGTATATGCCCAAGAGTGATACAGCTGGGTCTTGAGGTAGATTGATTCCCAATTTTCTGAGAAACTGCCATACTGATTTCCAAAGTGGCTGTACCAGTTTGCACTCCCACCAACAGTGAAGGAGTGTTCCCCTTGCTCTCCATCCTCTCAAACATAAGCTGTCTGCAGTGTTGTTGATCTTAGCCATTTTGACATCATGAAATTTGCAGGCAAATGGATAGAACTAGAAAATATCATCCTGAGTGAGCTAACCCAGACTCAGATGGTCAAACATGGTATATACTCACTCACAAGTAGAAACTAGATATAAAGCAGAGGATAATCAGGCAACAACCCACAACTCCAGAGAAGCTAACTAACAAGGAAGACCCAAAGAAGGATGCATGGACCACCCTGGGAAGGGGAAAAAATGAGATCACCATGAGTAAATTAGGGATGACAGGTGGGCAATGGAGTGTAGGGGATAAGGGATGAGAGCATAAGGGAATGGGATGGTTGAACTGGAACAGGGAAGGAGGAGGAATGTAATAAAAAAGATATCATGATAGAGAGAGACATCATGGGGATAAAGAAAACCCTGGTACTAGGGAAGTTGCCAGGAATCCCCAAGGATGACCCCAGCCTGGGCTACTAGCAGTAGTGGAGAGGATGCCTTAGCTGAACTGGCTTGCCTCAAAGATCAGACTGGTGAATATACTGTCATTACAGAATTTTTCTCCAATGACTGATGGAAGCAAATGCAGAGATTCACAGCCAATCACTAGACAGAGCTCCAGGACTCCAGTCAAAGAGAGAGAAGAGAGATTCTATGAGGAAGTGCATCAGGATCATGATGGGGAAACATGCAGGGACAACCAAACCAAACTAGTGGGAACTCATGAAAGTTGGATCAATGGCTGTGGAGCCTACATGGGACTAGACTAGGCCCTTTGCTTGTTGAGACAGTTGTGTAGCTTGATCTGCTTGGGAGGCCCCCTGGTGGTAGGATCAGAATCCATCTCTGGTGCATGAGTGGGCTTTGTGAAGCCCACTACCTATGATGGGACAACTTGTGCAGCCTTGAGGCAGGGGAAGGGCTTGATCTTGCCTCTACTGAATGTGCCTCCACATGGGAGGCCTTGCCTTCTTGTGGGAGGGCGTGGGGGATGAGTTGGGAGGGGAGGATGGATGGGGCAGGAGGAGGGAAGAGTGGGAGCTTTGATTGGTGTGTAAAATAAATGAAAAAAAATTTCTTAATAATAAAAAAGAAGGCCATCACATAGCAGGATAAAATGATGACCACCTCAATAGAGGAAAAATTCTCAACATAGAAATACAAGAAAATGAATAAAAAACCACATTAAGTAAATTAATGAACACAACAGATTTGAAAGAGAACTGGACAGAAATCACAGAGGAAATAAGAAACTCTAAAGCTGAGGAAGAAAATCAATTGGCACTCTCAATAGGAGACTAGATTAAGCAGAAGGAAAAAATAACAGAGCTTGAAAACACATCATTTGAATTGTCAGCATCAGAAACAAAAGAAAAGTAATAAGCATTAAGATAAAGCAGAAGAGCTGTGGAGTTCCCTTAAATAAACAAATATTCTACTTCCTGACATACCTGAGGTGAACGACCACAAAGTGTGTAGGCACAGAAAACCTCTTAAGTGAAACCAAAGCAAAAAAATCCCCAAAGCTTGGGAAAGACATGGGCATCCAAGTGAAAGAAGCATTTAGACCCTCTAGCATATATAACAATAAATGTACTTCATTACGGCATATTAGTTAAATTATTAAAAGTACAGAGCAAAGAAAGAATATTACAGTCTGAAACAGAGAGTAAAGTCAAGTAAACTCAAAGGCAAATAGCTCTAAAGAAACTCTAAATGCCAGGAGGACATGGAATGGTGTGTTTCTCGTCCTGATAGAAAATAACTGACAACCAAGATTATTATACCCAGCAAGGTTTCCTTCACCATCAAAGAAGAAGAAAAGACCTCCCATAAAAAGGATTAAGAGAATTCCAGACAACTCTACCAGAATTACAAGATGCTTACAGGAATACTATACTCAAAAGAGAAAGAAATTCGTAAATACCATTATTAAGAACATGAATGAATCTCAATAGAAAAAGAAACAGGCCAATAAAAAATTAGAAACAAATATTACCAATACAACAAACACTCAAATTTACAAGAGGAAAAATAACTTAAATATATTCAAAGCTACTTGAAATGAATCAGAATAATATACTAAATGTATATGCCCTAAAAGTTGCAAGAGCACCTGATTTTGTAAATATATATACTACACACATTATGTATATTACAACCAAATCTCTACTAGACATAAAAAGGAGATTTAGGCAATTCAACACTCAAACCATGACAATATTCTTGAGAGAGCAGAGCAAACATTTTACCATAGCTGCAATATGTTTAGCTATTCCTTATTTTACAAATAAAAGAATTAATGAAAAAATTGTCACTTGAAAAATTATTTGAAAAGTACAATGAAATTTAGTTTGAATAGACATAATTATTTTAATATAAAACAAACACACAAATATGTTGAAATGCAGGAAGCAAGATATTCACAAAATAAAAATTTTCATTAAATATAACTCCTTACTGATCTCAGCAGCTATAACAGTAAGATTATGCCATTGAGATAGTTCACGATCCAGTGGCTTTGAAGTATAAAGTGATCCATTTCCAGAATGAATATTAAAGATCCTGTCAAGGTCAGTATGGCGATCCAAAGTGAATCTAGAAATAGATGATAAAGAAAATATAGGGCAGTAATACTGATGGTTTTCATGGGCAAATCCTAAAATACAAAGATATATACTTTACTCAGGATTATTGGAAACCACAGCGCTGATGTAGAATATAAACTGTTTCACTAGTTAAAAATGATAAGCATTGATCACTCAAGGCATGAACTGGTACTTTATTTTGCATAGACATGTAAGTTCTGCAGATGCCCATCATTTAAAATATTGGTGATTGCCATAAAAATTAAATAAT
The DNA here is from genome assembly GCF_949786415.1 of Peromyscus eremicus. Lineage (NCBI taxonomy): Eukaryota > Metazoa > Chordata > Mammalia > Rodentia > Cricetidae > Peromyscus > Peromyscus eremicus. The sequence continues at coordinate 19,501,647 of NC_081427.1, forward strand.
TTGCATGTATTTTGGGACACAGAATAGTGTGTACCACGTGTAGTTTCATTATCAACTGAACGTACTCAGTAACCGAGTCTTCTGATGATGAATCACTACAATTGTACATCATAAAAGTCAATGTCAGAAACTTAGTTTTTTTTTTTTATGAGAAAATTGAAGACCAGATTACTTTCATCAAAGCAGCACATTATCAATTTGTGATGATTTGTAACTTTATATGTGATATTCACCCTTGTTCAGGTTCTTTTTTTTTTTTTTTTTTTTTTTTTTTTTGGTTTTTCGAGACAGGGTTTCTCTGTGTAGCTTTGCGCCTTTCCTGGAACTCACTTGGTAGCCCAGGCTGGCCTCGAACTCACAGAGATCTGCCTGCCTCTGCCTCCCGAGTGCTGGAATTAAAGGCGTGCGCCACCACTGCCCGGCTTTGTTCAGGTTCTTTAATCGCATGTATCATTATAAAATAAATGCCTTAAGGTCTTCTAAAATTGCTACAGTTCAGTATAAGAAATGCTCATGCATCTATAAAGAATAAAGTTTTATAAATATATGAAAATAGTTCCTTTAGAAACTGATAGCAGGCATCATGATACATATCATTTGAAAGCATAATACCAGCATTTGTCACTCAGGGTGGCATAATCAAGGTAAACATCAATATATTTATCAAAGCAGGTTTCTTGCCATAATCAAGTAAAGCAAATTATTATATCCCTGTATCTGGAATAATTTCCAAATAAAAAAATTAACTCACTAGCCGGGTGGTGGTGGTAAACACCTTTAATCCCAGTACTTGGGAGGCAGAGGCAGGTGGAGCTCTGTGAGTTTGAGGACATCTTGGTATACAGAGTTCTTTATAGGATAACCAAGGCTACACAAGGAAACCCTATCTCAAAAAAAAAAAAAAAGCAGAACAACAACAATAAAAAACAAACAAAAATGCACACACAAAAATATTAACTCATTTTCAAAAAATCCTAAGGTAAATTTTATCTCATTCTAACAGCCTTCCATGATTATTCATGGCAGAAGCTGTTTGCAACCTTCTAATTTAAATCTCCCTATATTAATCCTCTCCACTTGTGACACTATATTTTAAGTTGTTTCATCACAAATTGAAAATAAGAAATAAGACATGAAATTATCAAGCCTACTGCTCATCTTGCTCCACCCAGCACCAGGCTGTAGTTGACACTCACTGAATATTACTTGACTCGCAGGAGCTAGCTTTTCTGAGTGGAGAATACATTCAAACATGAGAACAATCTGCAAATAGTTATCAAATTAAAGAAAAAATACTGAAATCCTTGGCACGTTAGAAAACTGTGAAGTCCCTTACTTCAGAAGAAAAAAGACATGAAGAGGAATTGTCTTGATTACTACACAAAACATACTAAGAACAGTGCATCACTGACTAATCTCAGTCTTTTTTATGTGTTTTCTTTCTTGTGTACTGGATTTAGTTTGAAAAGTAAATATTTTCTGAATATTATCAATTTCTGCCAAGAGAAAGATGAACCCCTGAATATAGGAAGCATAATCTATAATCTACACAAATATACTTGTATTCATATAAGATATACATCTCTAGGTTCTATCTAAACCATAACATCTAAAAATATCTGCATTTTCTACATCTAAGGTAGAAGACAGTCAAAATACACAACAATCAGCATCAATAAACTCATTGTCACATAGACTATTATTGCTGGTGTGATGGTTTGAAAGAAAATGGCCCCTAAAGGGAGTGGTACTTTTAGGAGGTATGGACTTGTAGGAGTAGGTGTAGCTTTTTTGGAGAAATTGTGTCACTGTGGAGGTGGGCTGTGAATCTTATATATGCTCAAGCCATGCCCAGTGTGACAGTTTACTTCTTGTTGCCTACATACCAGATGTAGAACTCTCAGCTACCTCTCAAGCACCATGTCTGCCTGTATACTGCCATGTCCCACCATGATGAACTATATGCTAAATGAACTATAAGCAAGCTACCACAATTTAATGTTTTCCTTTATAAGCATTTTCATGTTCATGGTGTCTCTTCACAGCAATAGAAACCCTAACTAAGAGAAGTTGGTACCAGGAGTGGGGTATTTCTGTGATAGGCCTGACCTTGTTTTTTTTTTTTTTTTTTTTTTTTTTTTTTGTTTTTTGTTTTTTGTTTTTTTTTTGTTCAAAGGAATATAGACCTTTGGACTGTAGATTAGATAACCAGTTGAACACTTTAAGTGCTGCTTAATGGGCCATCCTAGTAGAAACATGGAAAACAATGGTGTTGATTGTGATTTGAACTGTGCTTGCCTGGATCAAGAGGTTTCAGAGGAGACGTATATTAGTATGTGGCCTAGAGACTGGTCTTGTGATATTCTGGTGAAGAATGTGGCTGCTTTTTGCCCATGTCTGAAGAGTATGACTGAGGCTAAAGTGAAGAGTTTCAAATTAATTCCATTGGCAGAGGAGCTCTCAAAACAGCCTACTATAGACTATCAAGTGATTATTAGTGCTAACTTTGATGAAGCTTTATAATGAAAAGGATAGAGCTGAGCAAATAAAAATACAAAATGTACGGAGAAGCTAGGAAGTGTAATAGACCTAAAGTCTGTGTTCAAGGAGAAAAATGATTAAAAATTGGAATAAAAGGAGCGGTGACCTCAGGGCAAGCTTCTACTAGCTAAATTTCCAACTTAGCTAAAAGTTTAGAGCTGGGTGGAGTGGAGCGGAGCATGCCTTAAATCCCCACATTCAGAAGGTAGAGGCTAGTAGATCTCTGAGTTTGGGGTAACCGTGGCCTACAAAGCAAGTTCCAAAACAGCCAAGCTTAGGCAGTGAAGGAAACCATTGAAATCAGAAAGTTAGTAAAAAATGTATTTAAACGAGGGGGCCAAGTGCTAGCCCCAATAAGCAGCAAACTTTGGCAGCTTCGGCTACATGGTTCTGGAGTTAAAGATAGGAGAAAGGGACTATGGTAATTGCTTCCATGACTAAGGAAAGCCACTGAGGCCAGGCAAGTGTCAGGGGAGTCCCTGCATGGAGGCCTAGAGATGTCATTGCATGAGGCTGTGAAGTTGAAGTATGGATTGCCTTGAAGACCCCAAGATGTTGGAGATGACAGAGTTCTGGGATACCTGCTGAGGAGAATGCTAACAGGGAATGGAACCAGCCCAAGAGAAAGAAGTAGGTTGCAGTCAATAAAGCTGAAAGGAGTTGGAGATCTGAAAAGCATTTTGACATCGGACATGGAGATGCAGAGTTTGGAGTTTGCCCAGCTGGTTTTTGGTCTAGCTTTGGTCCAGCATTTTCTCACTATGCTCCCTTTCCTATGTTTTGGTGTGATAATGTATAATGTGTGCCTTTTTATGTTGGAAGTGTGTGATTTGCTTTTGGGTTTTGATTTTGCAAGGGATTGCAGTTAAGAGATTGCATGAATCTCAGAAGAGACTTTGAACTTTAGACTTCCAAATAATTTTGAGACTGTTATAGACTCTGGGGAACTTTACAGTTGCACTGAATACCTTATTGCATTATGATATGGCTACAAGCTTTTGCGGGCCAGGGAGTGGAATGTGGTGGTTTGAAAGAAAAGGGAGTGACACTATTAAGAGGTATTGCCTTATTGGGGTAGGTGTGACCTTGTTGGAGAAAGTGTGTCACTGTGGTGGTGGTCATGGTTGGAGGTGCTTTGAGGTCTCATGTATGCTCAAGGCATGCCCAGTGAGACAGTTCACTTTCTGTTGTCCACATATAAAGACGTAGAACCCTAAGTTACCTCTCCAGTACCATGTCTCCTTGTTCCAAGCCATGTCCTAATGTAACAATAATGGACTAAATCTCTGAGCTGTAAGTGACACCACAATGAAATGTTCTCATTTATAATAGCTGTGTGGTCATGGTGTCTCTTCACAGCAATGGAAACCCTAGCCAAGACAGCTGCATACGAAAATGTACTTTCCCTCTCAGTACTTAGAAAAGCATCACCATTAAACATTTTAGTTTATCTGTAAATGCTAAGAGAGTTATGTGATCCTGTTTTAAAACAGAAAAAACTAACACACCATATTTGAAAATCTGCTTTGAAAATGGGAACCAAGGACATAGCCTACTTCAGCTGATTCTCTGGCAAGAAAATGTTAAGTATTTAATGGGGAAAATTAAATACCTATATTAGTTACTTTAATAAAATTCAAAGTAAGAGAACATCCATAAAATGTAGCAATATTGATAAAGCATCTAGAAAAGAGGCATTTATGGCAAAGTTCATCTGGCATACGGGAGCACTGTCTCATTATCATGTACAATTATCTTTTTCTTCTGCCAGTATATAACTTGTGGAGGAATGCATGGATATAAGACAATGTATTTGCATAAAATACATGAATAAGGGATATAGAAATATATATATTACTTTTGACTATTACAATTTTGTTTTGGGACTGGCAGAATCAGCAGAATTGTTCATTTGAATCCACTCAGAGTCCCATGGAACATGAAACATACTCAAAAGAGTTCACTCAGAAACGAACATTGCAACTCATACTTGACTGGGTGACATAAATGCAAATTGAGCTTCCTGAATTTTGGTAAAGGAATGAAATCCAAAACCCACAATAGACTAACAAATTAAATGAAATGTTCATTTGGATGCTGAACAATGAACACAGATATTTATAGTTCTTTAACACACCAGTTCAAAGGCTAACAAAAACTTTGAATATTGCTCATTTTAATGTATCTATCACATCTCATATGCCTTTATTGCATAGAAAGAAAAGAAAAAAAAAAGAAAAGAAAATACAGAAATGATTCTCATGTTTCTGGAATACTCAAATGTTTTTTGAAACAGCTGTATAAAAGAAAACAAAACACACACAATCATGACGTGAAACTGAAACAAAAATCTTCCCAACCATCATAGATGAATTATGCCTAGCATAGTATACATTCAACTATGTATTTTTGTCCTACATCAGTGGTCAGAATAGCCAATATTTTAATGAATCAAACTCATGACATAGGTAATTAACCTAATGGAAAAGGCGAGAATTAGAAAATCATAAAGCTGGTGTGTGCTTTGCCCATGACGTTCAGTCAAAATATCCCTCAAACTCTGTGCACACCAAATGTATGTAGAATTTACAGAGGAACTCTTGTAATCAAGCAGAATTTCATGGTCCCCATATGCCTTTCAATTCAGTTCCTTTTATTCTTTAACATTGGCATAAATACCTGATGGGACTGGAAGTAGAATCTGGGTCTCTTGCCATTACAGTGCCAATGATTGTACCCACTTCAATATCCTCATGAACCTCAAACAGGTAGGAGGATCTGCTGAAAACAGGGGGCTCATCCACATCTTCTATGGAAATTTTCACAATTGTAGTATCTTTGAATGGCCCTAGGTAATAGAAACGTGGATCCACATGGGTATTTTCAGCCTCGACCTTCAGAGTATAAAGCCTTCGGCTCTCATAGTCAAGTGGCTGCATAAAGACAAAAATTATCAAATTAGACTGTGGGTAATGGGATGTCTGCTCTCTCTAAGTATAGTAGGACTTTGAAATCCTGAAAGTTGTTCATTAGTAAAAAGAAATAACAATTAAACATTATTTTCTAATTTTTCTATTTTCTACACTAGTATTTATAATTGTAGGTGTCCAATATGTAGTGCTTTTGGACATAGGAAAATATTTTAATTATTGTACAAATTGGGATTATTATTTAATTTTATCTCATAAGCGTCGTAATTCCATACAAAACATGGATTGATGAGTTACGCACTTCTGTATGAACATATGCTTGATGATAAAAAGGTTATAACTCAACAATTTAAGGCAAAAATTCTATGATTTTAAACATTTGGGGGCATTTACACATCTATATCAAAGTATTTTCATCAGTGTACTGGGCTCATGGAACTATAACTTCTGTATAGAATTTCAAATATGAGCAGTTATAAGAAATATTCAAGATAAACAATATATTAGGTCACGAGAAAAAAAATTATAGCAATTTCATGAGTAGATATCACAGTTTTAAAATATAATCCTTTGACCCACAGTATTAAATAAAAATTATTGCCTGCTCAAGTTTTGTTCATCTTTTTCATTCAGAAAAGCAAAAATTTTTGTTTGCTTTATTACTATTTTCTGGTTAGTAATTCCTACTTGCTGACTTTGAGAAGTGGTTTTTTAGCATTGCTAGTCACTGGAAGTAACAGTTGGTTGTGTGTCCCGTGCCTTCAATAGAATCTCAGAAAAACTGTATTAGTTACCAGTATCTCAATGGTTATTTTTTTTTTTTTTTTTGCAGCATTTCAATTTGACCTAAATAGAAATGTGCCTTATTTTTCTTATAATGATGGAGCCAACTAGACTAAAACCTGGCTACCTTTAAATTCTTTCACTGAGCATATGTTAGTAGAAAAATTTAATTTATGTAGCAGAAGGGAAAATGTGAACAATTAAATTATCTTCTAATCCATTCTGTCTCTTTTTATTAGCAACTCTAATTATTGGCTCATACATCTGGATAGCATGCTATTTTATGCCTCCAACTGTGATGATATATTGCCATTATTAGTTATTAACTGCTCTTTAAGAAAACATTGCATTTACAGTGGTCTTTTAATAACATGGCTAAGAAATATAATTACACATATATTAACTTGTCTGTTTAAACTTTTGTTCAAATCTCAGGTTTCATGTTACTGATAAGAAGAGCATATTGTCAGAATGTCTAAGGGCTCTCTGGCATCAGAACCTCCTTATTTACATGTAATACAAAGCTCAACCAAACACAGCAGCGCTATTTCTTTTGGTAGCTAATGCAAGAAAAAACAGTACACAATGAAATCTCTACTTTCTAAACACAGGGATGCTTGTTTATGCTGAAGCTGAACACCTTTTTCACAGTAATGATGCCTTCCTGTGTGTCCTTCTCAGTTATAATGTCAAACATATCAGTCCCATCTCCATCAATAATGCGGTAATCTACTTCAGCGTTTTTCCCCATGTCAGCATCAGTTGCTTTTACACTTCCAACAGCTGTGCCAACTGGAGAGGATTCAAGAACTCGAAGATGGATGGTATCTGTACAGAACAAAGAAATATCCAAATGTTATTATGCATATACATATATATCATTTCTTTCTCATATATATGTACATGCATATACATATATACATATAAACACACATACAGATATAAGAAGTGAACAAGGAGATTTATGTAAAGAATATTCATAAGTCTCTGAAAAAGAATATGGTAATCTTTTTATTTAAGAATTTTTTTATCCATTTTACATATCAACCACAGATCCCCATCTCATCCCTCTTCCTGCTCACCCCAAGCCTTCTCCACCCCCAAACCACCCCCATCCCCTCCTTGAAAAGGGTAAGGTCTCCCATGGGGAGTCAGCAAAGCCTGGTATATTCAGTTGAGGAGGGACCAAGACACCCCACATCACCCCATCAAGGCTGAGCAAGGCATCCCACCATAGGTAATGGGCTCCAAAAAGCCAACTCAGGTACCAGGGATAAATCCTGATCCCACTGCCAGGGGCCCCAAGCTACACAATTGTCTCCTATATGTAGAGGGCCTAGTCCATTCCCATGCAGGCTCTGGTAATTAGATTAGTGAATACCCTAACTGTCATCATAGAAGCTTCGTTCAGTAACTGATGGATACAGATGAAGATGAAGAGATCCACAACCAAGCACCAGGATGAGCTTCAGGAGTCCAGTCTAACAGAGGGAAGAGGTTATATGAGCAAGGCGGGGGTGGGGGTGGGTGGGGGGGGTGGGGGTGTGTGTGCAGGTCACAATCATGATGGGGAAATCTATACAGACAACTGAACCAAGCTTGTGTGAACTCACAGACTGTAGACCTATAGCTGCAAAAGAATATGGTACAACTTACACTCTATATTACACATTGATGAATTAACATTTTAAGAATACTTATTAAAAGCTACCAGAAAAAGGTGGGATGTCAAGGGTCTGGTCCTGCATATAGCAGTGTAAATAGCATCAACTGGCATTTCTGATTTTGAAAATTAGCTTATTTTATTTGAATAGATGGTATCTGAGTACAGAAAGGCACCTGAATGTGTTTATATAATCACAACAAATCACCTGATATACAGTGAATATTTGTACTCAATATTTTCCAGGCTATGTGTAGTTATTTACATCTCTTACTTTAGCTGCAGATCAAAACAGCTCAGAAAACCACAGAATCAGTCACACAGTATAAGAATCTCATTTCTATTTGTGACAACAAAAACAAAGAACAGTCTGTGTTAGAAACAAAAAGGTGTCCTTCACAGTGTCAGAGTATGAGCAGTCAATTCTGACAAAGCCTCTTTTCATTCAGGACCAAAGTAGGAATATATGTAAGCCCTTGGTGTACCCGCCTGTGATTCCAGCATGAACCTCCCCTACCGCTAACAAGATTTCAATTTTAACACCTGGTCATAAACTACAATTTCTGATGGGTTAATTGACTACAAGCACACTTCTGATTATAGCCTCACATGCCCATAAACTTAATTCTCTTTAGTATACATCAGAAGATCCCGGCCTGATATTACATTCGTATTTCTTTCTTAATATCTTTTACCTCTAGTCACATCTATGAAAGATTTGCATTAAATCAGACCTTCAGTATTTTCCCGGCTAAAGAATTTTCCATTTCATTCTCTGTACTTTTATCACAGGAACTCTTATATCATAAATTTTTTCCTCATTATCCCCATATATTTTCATAGAGTTCTCCAAATACAAGATGTCCTTGATATGTGCTCTTTCTAGGGCCATGTAATGGCATAAGAGGACTTCTCAGTACTAGCGTCTTTCTTACAACATGATGTTGAAATTCAGAATGGCCTCATCCTGTGATTTTCTACATATCTTTGTCTGTACTTGAGGCACTGCAATGTTGACAGCAGGACTCCACTACTGACTTGGCCACTATCCTACTGATGCTCTTTGCTCCCAGTCTTTCTTTTCCCTGAAACTTCTCAACCCTGAGTTGCCCGATGGCTCCGTTGACCACACCTTTCAGATGCCTGTTCATATGTGAGCTTGTTAAAAAGTCACTGCAAACTAGACGAAAACAACATGACCACAAACAAGAGCTTTCTGGCACTCTTCCCAATCCCATTCCACTGCTCAGTTTTTATTTTGTGTGTGTAGCATGAAAGTATAAAATGAAATGGGGTTTTGGTGTGTTTTCAATATTGTCTTCCCAGTGAGTTCTTTTCTTCTACTTCTGTCCAGTATATACATTTCTTTGTAGTAGGGTATATATAGTAGTTGCATATGTGATAGAAGCTTCATAATTAGTTTACCAAGTCCTATGCCTTCCTAAATCTAATCAATGTTTAAAAAAATCTTTGTCCACAATACAATCCACATTACACAACTTGATGACAATTTTGAGAAGACTCATTGCTTAAAGCATGTGCTATACAGCATACAGATCAAGGTAGGAAGAGACAGGGTCTTAATATTGAGGACATGCTCCCATGTGCTTGTGTCTCCTCATTGTAAGTACACACACATGTACATCACCCACATACACAAGAAGAAAAGATAACCACCAACATATTCTTGAGAGTTTACAACAAAAGAAATTAAGTTCTTTATTGCTTAAATAAGGCAACAAATTAGAGGACTGAAACCCCAAAGCAAAGAACCAAAACAACCATCAGCAGAAAACTCCAAAAGGTTTCCAACGGATGCACTAAAGGAAGCTAAGCATACTGTGTAGGGAGAAAATAGGACTACAGAGGAGGGAAATGTATTACTTTATGCAATTAGGAACAGGGAAAGAATGAAATGAGTGACTTGTGTATTAAATGTAAAATGATGTTATAATAAAATAACTCAATATCCAAAGAAATGACTTAAAACAAAACAAGGAATAGTGAAGATTTAAGTAAATACACAAGAAAAACCACAACAATACCAAACTCATTTTTAAAGACTTCTCCAAATAAACAGCCATTGTGATTTGATCTGCCTTTGCTTTCCTTTTCTGTTATGTTAAAAATAGCATTTTATGCCTTTCCCTCTTCATGAAAGCATGCTTGTTAAATATAAATAGCCTCAGTGTTTTCCCTGTACATAGTATTTAGCTGCATTGAATGATATCAGGTTGTCTTGTGACTGAGAAAGTGAATGTTGATTACTTGGTTAAATGTGTCCCCGCCATTTTTCACTAATGATAACTTAGTATGTATTTATTTATAATTGATGTAATTAATGGCTCTCTTGTGGAAAATGCCTTGAGTTTGTACAAATATACCATGTCTCATCAAAAATCTTCACCCTAATTTTTACATCAATCAGTAATATAGCCAGCATACTGCATGCTGGGAACTAATGATAGTGATCTTGATTTTTCATAGTGTCATAATTATTGTTTAGAATTCTGAAAGGAAAGATTTCTTTCACCTCATTCATTTTTGTTCATTTTATTATTACAGAGATGACAGTGACCAGTGCAGCTTCAAAAACATTTTTTTTTCAAAGTCTGTTTTTCCCCTGATAGAATAATTTGATTTTCCCCTGTAATTCTTCGAGATTTGAAACTAGTTATCTGCCCATTGGCTTCAGTGCCTATGAGTTTTCCTTCCTCATATTTTCCTCATAATTCCTGAAATCTTAGGCACAAGGTGTTCTAGATTGTTCTTCTAAGTTACCAGCCCAAGACATAAAACATCAACTAGGTATTCATACAGATTTAGTTACCAAAAATATATTTCTGAAAATTTTGATGAAGTGTAGTGTTCTAGAATAATAGAATCATAATATATAAGTATGTTAAAGACAAAAAGAAGATAACTATTTATACTTGAAATAAGTATCTTATACATCTAAATAAGAATCTAATACATCTTTAACAGGATAATTTCAATAGAAGTAAGTTAATACGTTTTAGAACATCATCTGATATTTCAAATGTATACACACACACACACACACACACACACACACACACACACACACATATATATATATATATATATATATATATATATATATATATATATGTAATGTCATTCTGTATTATTGGTGAAATTTTTAAGGCAACTCCACGAAGTTAAAAGGGAGGTTTATTTTATGGGGTAACTTACAAGTGAAGGGATAGGTTACAGGGTCTGGGAAAGGTGTAGCGCAGTCCGCCAGTGTTCTCTGAAAAACTCTGCTGTGTCTACCTCCAGCCTCCAGGGTCCAGGAACCAAGAGAGCTGGCACATCCGGATCTCGGGTCTTCTGGGGTTCTCTCTTGGCCCTGCCTTGTAGGCATGACAGTTACCGAAGCCTCAAAGGGGGTGGTATTTCCAGGTCAAAGCTGGAATGGCTAACTACTACACTGTATGCTGTGAATATGTGTTTCTCTGATTGGTTGATAAATAAAATTGTTTGGCCCATGGTGAGGCAGAATAAGGTTAGGTGGGACATTGTAACTAGAGAGGAAAGAATAAGAGCAGAGGAGACGCTGCCAGCCGCCGCCAGGAGAAGCAAGATGTAAAGTACCAGTAAGCCACAAGCCATGTGGCAAAGTATAGATTTATAGAAATGAGTTAATTTAAGATATAAAAGTTAGCTAGCAAGAATCCTGCCATGGCCATTGTTTAAAAATATTAGCCTGTGTGTGTTTATTTGGGTCGGAGCTACTGTGGACTGGGCAGAACACAGGAAAACTTTCAGCTACAATACATCCTCCAGAAAGGATTTTCAGTGTTACGTTTAACAAGGTCATATTTAAGAATATAAATCTAAAAGTTCATACTATACATCGACAGACTAGACCGACTACAAGGAAGCATTTCAGTCAGCGCATTGCTATGTGAACACTAATGGCATGCCTTGACTTTTAAGCCTCTGTAGGACTATAGAATAATTTTGTTTGGTTTGATATTTATCATCTATATTTCACTGTGGCCTATACTAGATATAGACCCAAAATGCAGCCGAATTTCTAAGCACTCTTATTAAATAAAGAACACGGAGCCAAATACAGGGGTGAGAGCCTTAGAGATCAGGGAAATAGTGAGAGCCACCAACCATCTTACCTCACCAGCTCTATAGCTTCCAAAATGCCATGACTTCCTGTATACCCAGCCTTTTATTGCCTTGTTGTTCTGCCCTTTAATTGGCTCTGAGCCCAGCTACCTCACTTCCTTGTTACTTCCTGTCTGTACAGACATCCAGGTCTCTATGGTTGGTACTGGGATTAAAGATATGTGTCACCATGCTTGGCTGTTTCCTAGTGTGACCTTGAACGCACAGAGACCCTGCCTGCCAAGTGATCAGATTAAGGTTGTGTGCTACCACAGACTGACTTTTGTGTTTACTTAAAATGGCTTGCTATTTCCTCTGATCTCCAGACACACTTTATTTATTAACATACACATAAAATATCACCACATTTCAGAACAGATAAAGTATCACCACATCAAAACGCTATCCTAAAAACAATGATCACACCAAAGAAGACCAGGAGGCTTTAGCTCTATACAAAGAACTAAAGGTAACTGAGTAAATTTAGGAACAGAAGAGATGGCTATCCCTGAGAAAAGTACAGCATTGGTGCCCAGTGCCAGACAATCAACTCTGAATACATACATCCAGGTAGAATTATATGGACCAAAGTGTTCAGAGTTAGGAATGGTATGCCTATACAAATACATATATGTATGCAATAACAATTAGTGAAAAAAAAAAGGAGGCCATGAAATTGAAGGAGAGGCAGGAGGGGTATATGGGACAGTTTGGAGGGAGGAAAGGGAGGGAGAAATGTAATTAAATTATAATCTTAAAAAAAAATCACTGAAGCTGAAAATAGCAGATGGATCAACATAATATTAATAGCAGCTGGCAAGAGAGTAAGTGAGCTAGAGGATAAATAAAATTAATATATTACTTAGAGGTTCACAAAAGGGAATGGATTCGATTGTCAGTGGGATTTTTTAAAAGCAAGTTAGAAAATTAGCAATGTCATGAAAATTTGATGATAAAATTATTTTGGCCCTTGAATGTTTACCCTAAACAACATATTAATTAAATTCATATTCCCAAGAAAGATAGTTTCATATTCAGCCAATTACTTTTGGTTGTTTTTAAGTAACCCGGCGAAGAATGTATTTCATGAAAACAAAGGGCTAAGTCAAGATCCATGGGTCCAAGGAATGCATAAACACACTACCTACAAAGAAGAGAGAAACTGCCCAAGACAGGAGGTTTTCCCATCTATAGAAATTCACAGAAGATTATCCAACCTAAGTTAGAAAAGCCATGCCAAGGTTCTAGGACTGCTACTGTGGACCTGACCTGCTAAGTGAAGAAAATGAAACAGCAGTTCTCAAGTTGGAGCAGAGGTACCCATGACATGAAAATACCAGAAAATAACAAGAATACATGCTTTAGAGACCTGTATCTTAACCCCACATGTTCTTAAATGAGGAACAGTTTAAAAATATTGTCTATAAGGATTCAAACTATGAAAGATGAAACCCGGAGAGGGCATGAATTCATTTCACTAGGATGAATTTAAGTTTTTTTTTTTTTTTTTCTCGAGGAGTTTGGAATGATGGCTCCATGGGTAAAACCACTTAATGAGCAAGTCTGAGGACTTGCGTGTGAGAGTTAGAGGCATAAGGTTCACTGGAACATTTTGGCTGCCATTCTAGCTACAAGCTCAGAGAGAATTCATGACATATAATAAATAAAGAATAACAGCAGGGCACCCCCAACCTATGTTGACCTCCTTCCTAGCAGAGTTCCATCTGTACACAGAAATGTGCATGTACCCTTATCCCTTACATGCTTTTTTGAGCGTGCGTGCACACACACACACACACACACACACACACACAAACACACATTTTTCTTACGATATTAGGTTGTAGGAGCCCAAATGGGATGAGAGAAGAGTGCAAGAGCGAGAGAAAGACAGAGAAGGGGGAGAGGAGAAATGAAGCTGTGTGTTCCTAGTTCCACGGATTTTAATTTCATGTGGGTTTCACTGGGGGTATGTCTCTGAGAATTTGTCCTACATTTTTATTTTCAGCTTGAATTTCTTTGATTGCTTAACGGCATATGCTTAGACCCAAAAGTCTGTTCACTTTTAACTTGTTATTATATGTCTGTTCAAGTACTGAAAATTATCAGTTCATTTCTTTGTTAGTATAGAGAAATTTTCATTACAAGGTTTGATATTGTTGGGGTAGTGTTTATTATGCTAATTTTTAGTAGCTTCGACAACGTAAGCAGGAAAGGGCATATGTTTAATTGGTTTAAAATGAGCTGGATTATTCTGAATTTGTTGATATATTGATTATCAGTTCTCTTCTTTAATGACTTCTTAGAAATTAGTTATGTAAATAAATATGCAGATACATTAATTTTCTTGCAACACTTAAATAAAATTGTCTTCAAAGTGTTCTAGAGTTTTCTGAAAAATCATGACCGAGTTCATTCATCAAAATAGTATAGATTTAGTTCTGACAAATAAACCAAAGAATTTCATAAAAAGATACATATGTTTTCAAACACTCCTCATCATTGCCTTTTGGAATGTCATTAGTCGTTTACTCATTGGGAGCATTTTTATTCAGTGATCTCTATACATAATTTTAGAATGCTTTCTTTGGAATTACACTTTGCTCAGACCCTATTTTAGGTCAAACTTTATTTGGCCTGTTTCAAATTTTCAAAGTTCATTTTTATGTTCTAAACATATGAAAGGGTGATTCATTAACACTCTACTATTTATTGCCTAGTTGCTTATGCTGAACACAAATATCCCACTTTGTCATGCAAACTGATACTGCTTTAATTGAGAGCCAGTCTGTTCTCCTTCCTGGGGTAATTTCCACGTAAGTCATGAGGCAGAGAACTGGAGAGAAGCACAGATTCTTATGTAAACACTGACAAAGGCAAAGGCATACAGCCCTGGCACCCATCTCTTTTCATTTCTTTTTAAAGTCCTCTATTTGCATGCTACTTATTTTTTATCTTACAGTTGATGGAGCTTTAATTATGCGGCGAGCTTTCCTATCAATTCCAATTTATAGTTGTTTGAAATTCATTCCCAGGTGTCAGATTGAATCATCTGCTTCTCTTTTAATGATTAGAGCACATAAATATTTCTTCCTGGTAAATATGTTCCTCCCTTGGTTGTCCGCTTAAGCACCTGGGCCTGGATGTGAGAAGACTTGTGCAAGTAAAAGTCTAGAGGTGATATTGCAAGGAGGCATTTCCAAGAATGGAGCAACCCATGTGGTAAGTTGCATAAGAGGACTTCCAAAGTGATACTGAAAACCTCACATGACACCTGAATTGTCGTTACCAAAGATTTCAGACAGCTTTGATGCACTCGTGGGTCTTTCGTCTTTGGGATTGATAGTCCAGTTCATGTGCTCTACCCTGCACTCAAGTAACAAGGTTTCTATATGGCAGCATTGAAAATTTTGCTAGTAAATTCGTTACTAGGTTTTTGTAGTAAAATTAGAAATAATTGGCAGTTCAATTTAAGTAAGGGACTTTGGGGATAGCATAGTCAAACTAAGAGATGTGACAGGTGACATCCTTTAGAACAACAAAAGAAATGCCAGAAATCAACCTGAAGAGGAACAAGGGCAAATTGCTTTTCTCCAGGTTTTGAGCTTAACGACAAATAGCTGCTATTTTGTTTTGTTGCTAACAAAAAAATGAGGTTGAAAGAGATAATTTTTCTTTGTCCTTTGTTCTCTGTCCTTGTTGCTATCACGTTTACATAAGAACTTTCTACTTTCCAAGGTGGAGATTTTTCAAAATGCTCCAAATATACGAATCAACAAAATAATTTCACATTAGTTTAATTTTTTATTTGCTTTGTATGTAATCTTATTGCAACATCTCAGTGCTGTATAATAATCTCAAACAATACTTGCTTTAAGAAAAATGACACAATTATGCACGTTTATAAAGCATTCTATTGTATAATGCTCAAAAGATGTTTTTTAATGAGCTTAACAGGAAGAAATTAAAAACAAGATAAAGCTCCTTGGAGGCAATGCGGAGTAGTTAAGGAAATTATGCAGTGCTAAATGGGCGTTTAGGAGAAAGCAGAGGAGACTTCAAAGTCACACTGGAGACTGACAAACTGCTAAGGCTTCCGAATTGAAGACTTTTACCAGAGGAGACAGAAAACTAAATCTGTGAGCACCAGAGACAGGATCACTGCCTTAGTTTGGGGCATTTAGAGTAAAATTAGAGTAAAAAGCCATGTTGGATAGTTTATTTTATTTTATTTTTTTCCATCACGTCCTTGGGGAAGGCATCGTGACAAAGCAACCATTGATCTCCGAGTCTATAGAATCTATCTTGGCATTTGTTTGAAATTATCTGCCAGCATATTGTATCAATACACAGAACTCAACACACGGAAACACAAAAGTATGTAAGATTGTGATGGGTCGGATAAACCTCAACTTAATTAGCCATAAATGGAGGACTGCATTGTACTTACTGTGCGGTCCCTTTACGTTTCACCTGAAATTTAACTGTATTAAAAACTCCTTAAGAACGGCCTAAACATATTTGTACAGCAAATACTTATCCATATTCCAGTACTGGGGGTATTGTCAAAGTTAATTCTGTAAGACAGTTGAAAACAGGGACTCTGATTCCCATTATGACATATGATAAGCGCTAAATAGGTTACTATGAGGCAAATTCCACGGGAATAACTAGGGTAGTCCAGAGAGACATGGCTTTTCACACAATTCCCCTTAAAGAATTGCATTATTTCATCACACATGAAAATGGAATCATTCCCCAGGTTCTGCCAACCTAAACATGCAATTTTACTGACATTTTACATGGCCATTCATTTAAATGACACATCTTTGACTCATATTTCTCCAGCCTTTATATATCTACAATCCACAATTTCTGCAACATAAAAATTCAACTTGAAATCCATCTCTGTCTCTCCCTCCATCTGTCCCTGCTTGGATCCCGCCCTCCTTTCCCCCTCTCTCCCCAAACAAGCTTTTTTTCTAGAAAGCTTCAAAAGCTTCAAAGTACCTTTTTTATTGGTACCTTTGCCTTTTATCCCTCAAATCTTTTCTTGACCTGGTTACTCACTCCTGTGAATCACACACTTAGAGACACTGTGATCTCACTTCCCTCCTCCCTACAGCATTACTTCAGACACAACTCCAGTCCCGTTGAACCCTGGGGGCCAGCGAAGTCAAACCGCACACCTTACACTGAATGCCACCTTTGTTTTTTCGGTCTTCCCTCACAATGACAACAACAATGACAATCCTTAATGTCTTTTGCTTTTCTGCTTGGAAATTTTTTGGTATATGCTAGAAGTTAGTCTCTTGCCTGATCGTCTCATATTAAAATAAATTATCATCTTGTGCCTTTAGCATTAATCAAATATAGCACTCACGTTTTATTAATCTCCATTTGTGTACACTCCATGTATGCACTTATATGTATGGATATTCATAATACAAATGTATTTGAAATTTATGTGCATGTGTCTGAACCTTCTTGTAGGAGTCCATGGAGGCCATCCTCTTGAACTAGGTCAGAACCTTTTGAACTAGAGTCACAGGCATTTGTGAGCTACCACGTGGATACTAGGAAGTCAAACCTGGGTCCTCTGAAAGAAGAGCAAGCTATCTGAATCACTGAGCTGTCTCTCTAGCAAGAAAAATTCTAAGAGGATTTATGCTAAGAAAAATACACAATAGTAAAGTAAGTAAATATGAGAGATGAGAAAAAGCTTGTACTGTAAACTGGCCAAAATGCAAATAATTTAAAGCTCCATCCTGTGTCACATTTCAGAATTTAAGATTATTATAATTATTAACACTCTCTATATTTATCTTGGTAGACAATCAAGGGCTACACATAGTAGGACTTTAAGACACTTTTACTAAATCAAAGGCTTTCCCAGAATTATTTCTTTCTAATTCTTGAACAACAAATGCTTAGAAAATGAGGAGAGGGGAAATATTTGTAATTATTTTAGTGTGTACAGTTAAAATCACATTCAATGTGAGGAGTACAAATACAGTACTTTTCTTATAGGTGTATTTCTATTTCCCAGATAATAAAAGAGAGAAAAGAGACCTTTTAAGCTTCATTTTCTTCTTTCTTAAGTTGAAGCATCTTCCTGAGGACACACCTGACAGTTGTTCTTGTTGAAAAACTACTTGATAACTTTAAATATGCAGATCCGCCTGGGGCTGACATTACCTTGGGATCCTTACTAGAGGAGAGGTTGACTCTATTTACAAAGTGAAAATCAGCGCTTATTAAATCAAATCTCTCTTGTACCAGGCAGGGATTGTGTCAGTCCCACAGCTCAGTGATGCACGTGCCTTAAATCCCTATGTACATTATAGAAAAGTTCCTTGAAAGACCTTGTCTTGTACGTACTTGTTCTATCAGTCCAAGGAATATGGCAAACCTAGGGATGGTTTCATCATTTCGTGTCTATAGCATCAGAGAATCACCACCAACAAAAGCATCAATTTCCTTTTTCTGTCAAAAGCAGTTCACACAATTCTCAGTGCCATGCATGAAACCGACTACATAATTCATAAATAAAACATGGAGTTAGGGATTTAATTAAAGGTAAAATGAACAAAAGAAGTTAAAGAATATTTCTATTATACCAATGGTGAAATGTCATTAGAAGTATCAAATTTAATTACAAATTAAGTGCCTTTTAAATATTTTTCTTATATCCCAAAAGTGGTATCATTGGTCAAGTAACATTAGTTTAACAATCGAGTAACATTAGCTTACAAATTTCAATTTTTCAAATCATAAAATGGGTCCATAATTACAATATTCACCTCATATAAATGTTGTAAAGATTAAATGACTTTGCATTTATAAGATTCAGTATAAGCTATAATAATGCTCTTTATAATTATTTTATACTGCCACTCTTTTATTTTGAACAAAACATTTAACACACATTTAAATTACTGGGCTAACATCATTAGTCAATAAAGAGAATTCATATAAAACACACAAGCATGCTTTCTATGAAACTGTCTTTAGGCTCTGAGTGGTTCTTTTACCAATTGTTATTGCTTTTCAATATTCTATTGTTGTGTATAGTCTTTAGAAATATCTAGAACAGAATTATAAATAATGGTATTGAAATCTTGACAATTATTAGCTGTGTTAAATTCTGTTGCACTTCTGAAAATATCTTCTATTAATAGCTTATCTAAATAAAAACTTCCCTCTGAGATACTCTGCATTCTATTTCTGAACTAATATTAATCAAATAAGGGAGAAAAGTTACTTTGCTACCTATTCCCAGTAACTTGTAGTGAAAAGTGGTACAGAGTATAATTAATTTAATCATTTGAGTGTATTTATCATAGACCTGGAATTTCACATAATAAAAACATCATTTCTCATTAACCTGAGGTTGTTTATCTGTATCTATAGACATCATACCTCACAAACAAAGGGGTCTTGCAATTATGTTCAGTGATCTTTGGAGTTCACAGTTCTCCCTCCTTATAAGCCTTAACTAAACTGATATGACATAAATTTATATGGTAGTAGTTCTTGATTTACCAGTGTAAAATGTGTGCTAAAATACCCATGATTCCGTTCTATGTGAATGTGAAAGACCGCATGGTTTTTATGAAGTCTGGGTTCCTAAAATCCTGTACTCATCATTAATAAGACTGTAAAAATATCCTCCTTCTTCATCTTTTGTCTGCATGGTCCATGTGAGTTGAGACTCTAATTCTTTTTGAGTTACATGGAGATGTTTGCAGCCCTTCATATGAAGGTTGGTATTTTCATCTTCATCTTGCTTTCAACCAGAGTCTCAACACCCTCATGGCATATCTAGTCCCTTCAAAAACTATATCCAAGTCATAGACCACATACAAATCACTTAAGAAAATCAGCCGGGCGGTGGTGGTGCACGCCTTTAATCCCAGCACCCGGGAGGCAGAGCCAGGCGGATCTCTGTGAGTTCGAGGCCAGCCTGGACTACCAAGTGAGTTCCAGGAAAGGCACAAAGCTACACAGAGAAACCCTGTTTCGGAAAAAAAAAAAAGAAAGAAAGAAAATCATGAGTCTCTAGTACCTGATCCTGCTTTCTGCTGCTAGCTCCCGTATAACGTATTTGAAAGGATTAAAACATGGCATTCCTTAGCACTGAAGGAGAATGCTGGGACCAACCTGACCCCATAGATTGGATATCCCTGCCTACTGACTCTGGGCTGCAGGAAAATCAATATTGCATTTTCACAAAGTTGTCTGTTTATGTAAAATCCCATTCAGAAACAAATCCTGTTGTCTCAATTTTTTTTTTTCTAGTCCCTTCAATGAATAGGTTCCTGCTATTTAATCTAAAAATCTAGTTTCTTCTTAAAGTTTAGGGGAAAGAAGAAAAGGAGGAGGTGGAGTGGATCTGAGGGGGAAGGAGGGTGGAGGGGAAGATGCGAGGAGTGGAGGGAGGGAAAACTGTGGTGGGGATGCATCATATGAGAGAAGAATCTATTTTCAATAAAAAGAAAACATAGGGCACAATAAAGGAAACATGATGAGCAGGGCTAACATAGTCAAATGTGAAGTAGGTATGTTAGGTTTAATGTACAAAAATGAAACACAACTTAAGTCAACGAACGTTACTGAATTTTTCACGAGTTGAAAACAGTTGCTCTACAGTCCTCACTAATCTGAGTGTTAATTGGCATGTGTAAGGCAAGTGTGTTTTTATTGCTGTCCTAACGGCTGGACATCTCTCCAGGTTTACTGTGTCTTCATTGTAGCTTCATTTGGACATACATGGATGGCAGCTTTCACTCTGAGAAGAATGCAGGATTAGCAGCATAAGGAAAAATGAAAGGGAGGAAATCCCTATGTGTGTGGAATTTGTGTCAGGTTACTATGACTCCTAAGGGCACTTGGGTATCTTTGTCTTTCAGTTGCAATGCTATACAAAAATAAGTAATGCACATGGTCCAAATCTTGTCTCAGGAAACCAAATAGCCTAATTTGTGCGTTTTCACTTTCTGAAGTTATGTGATGATCCATAGAGAAGTATTTTTAGATAAAAGAACTTGTAATCTTGTTTAAAAAATTGTGATACATTTGTTAAATATTGAATTTGTTTCATAAAACTTGAAAGAAGTTTTAAGTGTGATCTGACTTCTGTATTTAATGACAGCAAAGTATCACTTAACACAAACATTAGTGAACACAGGAGTATGTGTTCTACTAATGAATCAATACTGCATAGACACTGAATTATTTAGCCCTATTTCATCACTCTATGAAGAATACACTATGACCCAGCATTACTGACAATAATGAAAAAATATAGAGCTCATTTTAATTCACCACAGTAGAAAGCTACTAAGTGAATTACACCACTGAGACTCCTGCAGGGTCTGTTCTTGAGCTGTCCAGGAAGCAAGCCATCGCAAGAGTGAGGAACCCTTACGAAGTCATGGACTGGAAATGTAGTTAACCTAAATTAATTAAATGTAAGTGGAGCACGGTTCATACAAGACTTAGAGGGAAATAGTTTTACATCTCTGAGTAAGTGTTATACTGGTTCCATTCTTTAAAGATAATATTAAAGAAAATTATGTCTTTAAAATAAATTTCTCATCACTTAAACATGACAAATAGAATTTTTGGAAGAGGAAATGGGGTAGTGGATCTTGGTGAAGGAAAAGGTAGGGCTGAGCTAGGAGTGGAAGGAAAGGAAACAATTTGGGATGAATTATGTGAAAGAATAAAGTATTTTTGATTAAAAAGAGAACTAATGTGGTAAATATTGTTGGTTTGTATTATAATTTTTACTATGCAACATTTGCTGTTTTGTTTGTTTGTTTGTTTGTTTGTTTTATACATTGGGAAAATAATCAGGCAGTAAAATGAATATATAACACATATCTCAGTCTTGAGACTTCAATAATGTGTTTTCTGTGAACATGTTCACAGACAGTACAGTACTTGCAAAATGATGGATATCTAATCAAATGATATTCGACACTAAAAATCAGTTTTCACATCCTAGATGTCCTATACTCCTATGCTACAAAATAATATCCTTTTTGCTGTAAGTGTCCTTAATAGATACGTTGTGAAGATTCATAAAATAAAAATAAATTAATTATATGTTCCTTTATAATTTAAAATAACAATGTAGGTTACAGAGTATATTTAAAATTTATAAAATCTATTGTGCAATACATGAGAAATTGGATATTGAGATCAAAACATCTCTGTTGCTATTACCAGTGTGGTATTAATGTGTATTTAATCTTGAATAAATTGCTGAATGGATATTGTAATACTGAGTTATCATGATTCAATAAAATACACCAATAAATAATATGGTGTCTAGTAAAATTTTTCTTTAGAAAATTAAGTGCATGCTGCCTTTTTCCTGTTTCTATTAATTAATATCATGACAATTATTGTTGTCATATTACTGTTACATTTTGTGTAATAAGCCTAAATTATGGCAATCATAAATTTTAATTAGGTAAAGGCAGATATTGAATGAAGGACTTAAAAGGGAAAACACATTGAAAAAAGGTTCATTGATAATTTTTAGCTTTAAAATGTTTTATTTTCCATTCAATTAGAATCTATCAATTACTTTATTGAATGTTCCACTCAGAAACAAATTTCATTTACAATTCCTAAGAACTTTAAATATAATACTCCTCCAGATTGATATATATTCTTGGAAAAAAATCTTTTCAGTATTCATTTTGTTCTTTTCAGGTTTTGGATTTAATTAGACATGGTACATTTCCCTCAATTGGCATGCTCATTCACTTAGATTTATTTATTTTATTTTGTGTGTGAGGTTTACTCTGCATGTATGTAGGTACAACACATGCATGCCTGGTGCTCTCAGAGGCTGGAAGAAGGCAACAGACCCCGCGAGGCTGGAATCATGGATTGTTGTGAGCCACCGTGGAGGTGCTAGAACCCAAGCCCAGATGCTCTGTAAGAACAATAAGGGCTCTTAGTGGCTGAGCCATCTCTCCAGCTCTACCTGTTCATTCTCTTGATAAGAGAGTCAAGATGAAAGGTCAAGAATACATGTGAAATTAAAATTTTACATTGTATTAAATTGTGTGCCTATTATCAAAATGTTCATAGTGATATTAAAGTTTACATTAGATTTCCTCTTCCTTGATAAACAATACATATAACATTGAGTTGAAATATAACTAAGCCGGGCGGTGGTGGTGCACGCCTTTAATCCCAGCACTCGGGAGGCAGAGCCAGGCGGATCTCTGTGAGTTCGAGGCCAGCCTGGGCTACCAAGTGAGTCCCAGGAAAGGCGCAAAGCTACACAGAGAAACCCTGTCTCAAAAAACCAAATATATATATATATATATATATTTATAACTATTATATATATATAAAACTATATATATATATAACTATTTGAAAAGTGTGTGCATGGATATCTTTCTCCATATGTTTAGGGATTAAAAACAAAAACAAAACCAGCACTCCAAAAATCCCTTTCTGTTTGGCATGTAATTTAAATGGCTAAAAGTAATCTATATATATGATACAAACATCCAAGTGTGAATGCACGCATGTATGCACACACGCACACACACACACACACACACACACACACACACACACACACAATACATACAGACCTATGGCAAGCAAGTTCAATTAATTCTATCTGCTTTCATAATTCTTCTACAGACACAATTTTAAACAAATTAATCCTAATCATGAACTTCTGACAAGAAAATGTAAGTTAACAGTACAGAAAGAATTACAACCCTTCTTATAAAGAGTAAAATTATAGTACAATATCATAATTTTTCCCAAGTTATAATTTTGTATAAAGTTACAAATACCATAAAAATGTTTTATGATTCAAAATTTATCTTATCATGAAGAGATTAAAGCTGAAGTAAAAAGTAAAATGTAATCAACCTTGATGCTGCTGTCCAGAATCGAGATCAGGATGAGCCCTACAAACATATACACGCAGACTACAGTGAATGGATCAGCAGGTTATACTCACATTTTGAGTACACTATATATGTATTTGTGTGTGTGTGTGTGTGTGTGTGTGTGTGTGTGTGTGTGTGTGTGAAAACAATGGTTATAGAAGTAGAAACATTGAATTTAGGGGTTGTTGGACATGGCAGGGTAAGACAAAGGTGTGGAAGAAAGAGAAATGATGTGACTAAATTTGCAAATTTTTTTAAAATTAAAAATAGTAGAATAGAGGTTACACTATGACGTGCTTTTCATGGTTGATTCATTACAACTCTAAATTCTATTTGAAATGGAAAACTTAGTGAAGGAACAGAAGGAAACCAGCAGAATGCTGAGCATCCAGTAACATCAATGTCATCAAGTCTATGTGGCACACATATAATCTACCACGTTTGTCATAAGAAGAGAGAATAAACAGGTGCATTATGCATGCACTGTATGGTCAGGAGATTATGATTCTTAACTGATTCTTAATTGATTTTGGAAATTTGGAGAATTAATTAACGTTGGATTTATCTATATGTGGATGAGGAAAACCTCCTCACACATAGTGATAGCAAATGCAGTTCAAGTTCTGGCTTCATTGGCATTTATAGTAGAGCCTTTATAATTAGCTGTTTTATTAAAATCTTATCTTCAAGTTAGGAACTTCCTTATTACTACTTAAGAAGAGAAAAAATCCATTGTAAATTATTAGCTTTTTAAAATGAGCATATTCCTTTTGCTGGATTAAGCAGTTATTAGGTAATTGTTACACATTCTGTGTGTATGTATGTATATGTTTATGTGTGTGCATGTGTGTGAGAAAGAGATAGAGATAGAGACAGAGAAATAGAGAGAGGTAGTGGAGATTCAGAGTCTCCATTTTTGTAAGAGATATTGCTAAAATAAGTAATTTTACCTTTTGCTGGAAATTTTGTAGTAAATTATCACTATTTGTTTATTAGCTAATTGGTAATTTCTTGTAACATCCTTTTCACTCTAGATCTTATGCTCTACAGATTGATCATTAAAGGGCACTTACTTTGAGGGAAGCGAGGCGGATTGTCATTGACATCTGTTAGTGTGATGTTCACTGTGGTGGTTCCAGACAAACCCCCCATCTGGCCACCCATGTCCTTGGCCTGGATGACCACCTGGTACTGTTCCCTGTTCTCTCTGTTCATGTTTGGTAGAGCCGTCCTGATGATACCTTTGAGAAAATACAAATGCTGTGTTACTCTACTATGTGGCAGCTGCCAATTTAATCAAGTATCACACTTATGATATGTATATATATATATATATGCTAATTATATAGCTAAATTATGAAGCTAATTTCATACAAATCTTTAAAGTTCATTTTATTTGCTATCTCCTAGTAATATCATATGCACTATAGTGATCTCAACTTACAAATAAAGCCCAAGTTACATTTCTGTTAGTTCAATCAATTATTTACTTGAGTTTTACAAGAATCAGACTGAGGATATGTCAAAGTGAGTGAAGGGCTCTGTATGCAAACCCAAAGGCCTGTTTTTATGTGCAAACTCCAAATAATGACAGCAAGGTCCCGCCAATTCAACTCTTGCAGGGCAAAACAGCAGGGTTTCTGGGATTTACTGGCCAAGCTGTCTAGACAAATTGTTAGGGTTCAGGTGCAGTGGAAGACCTTGTCTTAAAAATCAACATGTGTATCTATTGAAAAGTACACTTCATGGCCCAGGCTGGCCTCCAAATATATCTGCATAGATGTGCATACATGTCCTTACACACATGAACACACACAGAGGAAAAAAAATCAAATATGGCACTGTTACTCTTCTCCGTGTGTTAATGCTTAAGTTTTATCTTGGTTCTCCCATTTATACTTGCAAAGATCACAAACATGGTAACTTCAGCGAACCCCAATACATCGTTTCTGACCTGTTTCTGGCTCCACAGAGAAATAAGGCTGCCCTTGAAGTATGCTGTAAATGACTCTGGCGCTGTTCCCGTATGAAGGGTCGTCAGCATCTGTAGCCGTGACTTGCACCACAGAAGTACCTGAAGTATCCAAACTCAGCTTAGTTCTGCACAGTACCAGAAGGAGGAGCAAAAGTGCTGGTTTTCATGGAAGACTTGAGTGATTTGGGGCTTTAAAAATGATCGCTTTAAGAAACTAAACAGTTGGATGATAGATCCAGATAAAGGTATACAGTGTTGCGAATGAATCTTGAGTTCAACTTAACAATATGTATTTAGCCAAAAGGTGCATGCTTGTGCACGAAATAGATAATGCTGCAGTATTTCAGAATATAACAAGCATGGTCCCTTTACAAATGTTGAGGTCTGATATTAAAATGAAGTTTTGTATAATAGGCTTGTTTTGTGTAAAGGGCACAACTAAATCTCAAAGGAGTAAGTATATTCTTTCTCCCTCTGCACTAATTAACTCTAAAAATAATCAACATCTGCTCTTTTATGCAATTTTATGAATAGATTGAATTCCAAATTTAGAAACAATCCAAGATGACCCTATGTTCCTAGAACTCCTAAGAACTGTCTAATAGAGTTCACATTATCTATAAGGGCTTTATGCTTGGTGATTGCCCAGGGTCCTTGGGGTTTATCGAAGTGTAATAACACTCCCAGAACAAATGTTTTGAGAAATGTATGAATTTGATAGTTACTATTAAAATACCAATAGTTGCTGTTTTAAAAATGCTTTTATTAATTTAAACAAGTTCATACACATTCAGGAAGTTTGGTTTTCTATGAAACTAAATATATCTTATACTAAAAATATTATCAAGCACTCTAGGGGCTTTGAATACATTATCATTAACTATTTAGTAAAAATCAAGTATTTTCATTTTTCTCATCCATATATCACATTTGATAACATTAAAATACATTCCATTATCTTAAACATTATAGTTTTTCCTTTTATTTTATACATTTCACAATTCAATATTGTTTTTCTGTACAAAATTGTTGTATGATGCTTCAGTGTATATATTTAAATATGAGACTATAACAGCATAATTTTAATATGTAAATGTTAAAATACAAAGGAATTTCAATATTTAAGAAAGTAGAAGACAATCAAGGCTTTCATTTGAATATGTAAGTAATCTAAACAAAGGCTTTTGATAAATTGTGATGAGTATTCATACGTGAAACCATATCTTACCACTGGTAGGTACCCTTGCTGTACCAGTCTACGGTCTGTATTTCTAAGTCTCTAATGGTCTATAGTTGGAGAATTGAAAATGTTTTTAAAGTAAATTTCTGTTGAACATGAGTAGAAATTACTCCTTGTTGCTTCTTATAAACAATACAGTACGGCAATGATTGAGATAATAATAGGTTTCATGAGAATATGCAGGAGGGCATGCATCAGCATATGCCCATACTATGTCACTTAAGGGACTGAATATTCAGTATCTCTAAGGGGTCCAGGATTTGGCCTCTTGTGGACAGCAAGAAACAATTCTAATCCTAAAACATATGTCTTCAGTATCTGATATGCTTACCATGAAAGTTCATATGACAAAGTGTCATTTTAATCTTTTCTACTGAAATTTAGTGGTATTTTCTTAATTTTTGAAGAGGTCTACTAGGAAGTGGTGAAGATTTACAAATTCACATGATATGTAAAATGATTAATAACTCTTTTCTGACTCATTGCTCCTGTATTCAAATATATATGTATTTTAGCTAGGAAATAAAAATTGATTTAAATTAATTAAATATAATATTACAAGAATTATTTGAAATTACTTTCATACTTTCCATACCATCATACATATTGTAACTACACTTACCTACAACGGACATTTCAGGAACACTAGCTGTATAAATTTCTTCTGGGAATGTTGGCTCGTTGTCATTGATATCATGGATTTTAATCACAAACTCAGACTCTGGTTCTACTGGCCTCAGAGTTCTTCTGTTAATAGCTTGTGCACGTAGAGTATAAAAGGCCTTTTCCTCCCTATCAATTCGTCTTGTGGCATGAATATCACCTGTTTTTTCATCAATAATAAAAAGAGTACCAGCTCCATCTCCAGATAAAATATATTTGAGCGATCCATCTCCTTTATCTTGGTCTGAATGAAGCTAGAGGAAATAAAAAGGAGCATATTCATGATGATGTTTAAAGGTGCACAGGGGTAAAAGAATTCAAAGATGGTCCTTTAAATCCCATCACAAATAATGGCCTCAGTAATCTCAGTTCTATGAATCAGAATAGAGTAACTATCAGTTCTATCACACTCAAGCGCCAAAAAGATATGTTCATTTAGCATGGTTATTTTTTATTCTAAACAGAAAAACAATTTAACTCTCCCAAGTTAAAATAAGCTCCCTCTTCCCACCTGGTATATAACCACTTTTATGAACAGATAACACCTGATAAAGACATCAGCCATGAGGTTATAAACAATGTACTTTCAACTATTTCTAGAAATGGAAAGTTATTTTACTCTCACCTTGTACAGGGAATTCAGCTTTTACCAACTTATTATCTGTTGTATTTCTGCTTGGTAAGTATTAACATCTTAGGATATCTAACTCTTTCAAGCATACAAGAGACAGACTCCAAATGTGGGAATAATAAACAAACATAATAATTGGTTTCATATAAAAGGTGCCAACAACCATGCAAATATTTGTATGTCTTAGAGTATAGATATATACGTAACATTGATACATGTACTAAAGAATAAATAAATAAATAAACCATAACATAAAATATGCCATAACCTTGTACCTTGTCAAAATACCTTTTTGAAATCTGAAAAGGACAAAAGAATTCAAGACAAGACTGTGACTGTTTTTCCTGTGTCTATAGCAAAACCACACCCAAACTTTGAGAATTATTTCATCTTATGAAGAGTTGTAGTTTGGATCATATGCACATATCCTAGCATGCACGTTGCTGAAGCTAAACTCTGGGCCCAGGAACTTATGTGTATTGGGAAAATTCTACCTATACTGTTTTTCAAAGATATCCTTAAAGGAAGCCAGCCACGCTTGCAGATGCATGGATTAGTAAGTTCAGACTTTGGGAGAATGAACTGGAAATCATTCCAGGACTAATAAACTCTAGGCTGTTGAGTACTGGGGATTAATATATCCTAAGCATCTTCCAGATAATGTGGCAGTGTACCAAGGTAACATTGATCCATGCCCCCTTGTCATGGGATTCTTAGCTTGTGTAAAAAGCTTGTCCACAAAGAAAACAGAAATTATTGTGAAATAATATGATTATAACTATGGCTTAATTGTACCACTGAATAACTGGTACTGAATATACCATGATTATTGTTTTAATATTTGTAATAAAATGCACTTTTTTTACTTAATAATGCATCTACTTTTTCTTCTTTCTTCATTTCTATAGAGAATGACCATCAAATTTCATATGAAGGGTAAAAGTCAATAATGGGAAAGGAAAGGAGCTTTAACTGAGGAAAAAGATGTGAGGGGAAGGTGGAGAAGGGATTGGGGAAGAGTAACTAACTCCAAGGATTTTTTAAAGGCCATATGAAAATTCACTGTTTTAAAAGCTTCATATATGTGGACATTCATATAAAAGCGTTTAATTGAAGTTACACTACACAGGAGATTATATTCATTTTAGAAGTCACAGGCTGCAAAATAAAAAGCCCAGCATTAGGTGTGGATATCTCTTTTCAAGATCTCTGTCAAAAGTGTCCTAAAGACTCCCAAAGCAAGAAAGGATATTTATGCTGCTCTTCGTTTCCCATCAGAACTTGATAGTCAGATCTGCTGCTGAAGACACCCACACATTGATCATAGAACATGGAGCAATCAAGCTGATACTGACTAGAAAGTTTCCGCCCTGCTGGCTAGCTCTCATAATACTGGAAGGTGCTGTGCAGGCTTCTGAAGAGGAGGAGAGTCAGCATTCTTATCAAGCTGTGAACTTTGTGAAGCAATATAATGACCAGTATGCAAGATCACACCCTTGGATGCAGCAGTGGCATGAATCATCTGAGGGTAAACAACCATTTTTATGATTGTATTTAAGACCTGCTCCCTGGAAGACGTGATAGACATGCCCAGTCTAGCAAATGTAGTGAAGAACCTGTGGCTGGTGTGCTCATAGGGCCAGGGCTGAACCTACCACTATTAATTTGCTAAACGGGCGCAGTATTGAACTGCCCTCTGAATTCGCACCTCCCTATTCACAGATTGGTGCAGGTCTCAGACTTCTTCTGAAAGACTATCCGCAGCAGATGGTGGTTAATGTAGAAACTCATAACTCATCAAACAGCAGAGAATACATGAGGGTTCAAGGCTGAGCTACCCATGAGACATTGTACCACAACATCTCCCCAAAGATGAGATGCCCTCAAGGAACAAGTGCCAGGTTTTAAGTGGTTAGCGAGGAGCAGAGGGAAATAGTCTCTTCTGGACAGATCAGAATGACTGTACTCATGAATTCACAGCAGCTGTGGTTGTCTCTGTAAAACCTGCACAAATTAAGCCAGCCAATATTCTAAAATGGAGTTGACAATGGTTTATGAGCCCCCACCATAACTGAGGAGCTATGCACAGTTACGGTCCATAGGAGAGGGAGTTTAAGTTTACTTTTAGGGTGGTGGCTCCTGTTAGAACAACCATGGCCCAGTCGATGGCCCCAGTGCAGAAGGGCATGAATAGCACAAATTGGCTAATAGTACAAATAAGCACTAAAATTAAAAGAAGAAAGGACATAAAGATGGGGGAATTTGAGGATAAATCTGGAGGGAGTTAAAGGGAGCAGCTAGGAAGAATATGATCAAAATACATTGTATCAATTCTTAAAATTTTTAAATATTTATTAAAATGATATATAATTACAAATGTTATGCTTTTAGTAATCATGCAAAATATAGGCATAAATCAAAAGAGCTCTGCCAATCTCTACTCTGGAAAATTAAAATATGGATACAATATTTTCTAGTTATAGAGATATTGAACAGGAATTATATATTTATTTAAATAAATTAGATTGGTTCTTCAGGTAATTTATAATCAAAACTCAAAGATAGGAGTTTTAAACTGGATATTTCCCACTTAATGCAAAAATTTGTTCTTTAAATGAGATCTTTATCCTTAATGAGAATTAGTTTGTTTATCATATATTAATGAAAATGAATGTTAAAATGTTTGTGAGTGTTTATATCTATGGATATTTGAGTGAGTGAGCCTACGTGGAGGACAGAGAACAACACTGTGTGTTTATCCTTACTGCTCTCTATTTCAGTTTCTGAAACCTAGAGCTGGTTGCTCCAGATAAATGGCTAATCTGGCCAGTTCTCAAGATCCCAGAATTAGAAGTTTTCTCCATGCTGGTGTGTTTGTAGCACGAATCTTAAAATGGCTTATTAATAAAAACAAACCTGAAACCAGGTATTGGGGTGAATGCTGGAAGATCAGAGAAGCAGAACAAGCCACAGCCACTTCGCCTCTCCAATTCCTCAGCTGATCTTGTTTCCACAAATCCTCAGACTGAAGCCTCTGAGTCCTCATGCAGATGGATCTCAGCTGAACTTCTGCTGAAAGCCTAAAAGCTTAACCAGGTCTAGTTCCGGGTTTTCATGCCTTATATATCTTTCTCCCATCACTTTCTGGGATTAAAGACATGAGTCACCATGCCTGGCCATTTCCAGTGTAGCTTTGAACTCACAGAGATCCGGATGGATCTTTGCCTCCAGAATGTTAGCATTAAAGGTGTGTGTGCCACCATTTTCTGGCCTCTGTATCTAGTGGCTGTTCTGTTCTCTGACCCCAGATAAGTTTATTAGTGTGCACAATATTTTGGGGAACATAATATCACCACAGTGTGTTGATGATTGGAATTCAGATCTTCATGATTACAAAGCAACCACACGACAACTGAGTCATCTGCCTAGCCCCCAAAGTTGTTATATGAGCATAAAATACAGTTAAAATAAGCCAAAATAAGCATAATTATATATGTCATTATATTGCTAGCTACAGCTAAATTTACAAAAGTGGTTTACTTTGCTGAAATGCTTATGTTCATTAGATTTAGCAATCTACTTTGTATACAACTCCATTCTTCTTTTCACTTAACAAACAATTCATCATTAGTGACATAATGGATATACATATCTGAAATGTGTAGGTATTTTAGAGATAAAAGAAGTTGCAGAACAAAGAGAATTTTCCTGCATATGTAGCTATTTGGAAACAACAATATGAGTAAACTCAGTAAGTATCTGTTATTAATCAAGAAACTCTCAGAAGTCACATACGAGTGTGTAGTCCAGGAATCACTCTCAAGAAGTCAAGAGATTGATGGTTATTAGTATCCAAAAATGTACTTGGTTGCTCGGAAACTCTCCAATTACATGCATTTGCAACACTGTGGGCATCTTCCTACTGTCGCTCTAAGCATTACAGATTCCTTATTCAGTCTGAGAAACACAACAACCGGACGCTATTGGCATTATCAGTCACTTGGCTAGACAGCACTGTGGCTCAGAGCAGACAGTTCTCTTTTTCATTGGCTACTCATTCAATTTCTTTCATTTGAATTTTCCATATAATCAGGTACTTTTAAAAGCAAATGAAAAATTCCATCTATGTTCTATGGAAGACCCAAATGTGACATGCAAATCAAATACGCAGAGAAAACCCTGAAAAGCATGCAGGATTGAGTGAGGATATATTAAGCGTATAATAGCTAAGCTACCAGATACAGACTGAATACAGTTTTAAAGCTAAAGAAATTCTGATTTCACAAATTTTTTATCTCAGAACAATAGGTAAATACAGAGCCTAGACTGAGGTAGAGACATGCACAAGGCAACAATTCAAAGCACTCTACCAGATTATACAAACAGGTGGATTTGAATTTCTATAAAGCTACGTTTAGGATAAAAACCACAGCTGGATTTTTGCCTTCACTTGGACTATAGAGAGTGAAAATCAACTCTTGTAAATGGACCACATGCCGTGGGAGTTTCTGTTGGATTAGAAAACTGAGCACGGTGGCAGCAATGCTGAAGGAGGAGGGCTGGAACTTAGACTGTGGTTCTAAGAATCTGAGAATGAAAAGATGTCTACTTTGTCCAACAGGAATATAATTAAGAGATGCAAATGACAGGTACAAATGCAGGGGTTTACAATTTAAGGAGCTACACACAGAACAAGCGTTTTTTCAACCATTTGGTTTAACATTAGTAATGAATTATTTTTTTTTAAAGCACTGTCTTTTCTTACAGTGAGGAAGGATTGAACACAACTGACCACTAACACTGGAATAAAAAAAAAAGAGAGTAATTAGGACCTTAATACTAGTGTATGAATAATAAAACATTATTCAAAAATATTCGAATTAAATAGACAAGAACGGCAACTGTTATTTTGGTTGTGCTGAATTTTTACATCTCCTGAGATGTGAGTAGTTAAACTATTTCATAGATAAAACTAATGGGTTGCAAAGGTCTCTTCTAATTGTTATATTGATGGCAATGGTTTCATTAGGTTCAGAAAGAAACAAATCAACAAAATTTTTCAATTTGCCGGGTGGTGGTGGCGCACGCCTTTAATCCCAGCACTCGGGAGGCAGAGCCAGGTGGATCTCTGTGAGTTCGAGGCCAGCCTGGGCTACCAAGTGAGTCCCAGGAAAGGCGCAAAGCTACCTGTCTCGAAAAACCAAAATAAATAAATAAATAAATAAATAAATAAATAAATAAATAAAATTTTCAATTTGTTCTTATCAAATCTTCCCATGTTCAAGTATCTTCAGCATTAGTTTTTCACAACAGTTTAATTGTTCGTTTCCTTTGACACAGTTTTTTCTACCAATTATAATTTGCTGTTGAACTATTCTACATAAGTACATAACACATACCTACCCCTCTCACTCCCCACCCACTCATAACTTGGTGCCAACTTATTCACCACAAACTTGTATCTCTCATTTTCAAGACTACTGATTTTGTTTTACGACCTATAGGCTTTATCCAGGGCTATATGTTTGACCACAGATTTGGGGATATCCTATGGAGCCCAGTAGGCTCAGCAGGGAGTGCACAACTCCTCATCACTAGCCTATAGTTGTTCAGTAAAGATGAGACCCTAGGAGTCCACCCTTCTCCCATGATGGATTATTGACAGGGCCAGGCTTGTGTGGGACCAGTGTGAATAACTGGTATGCTATGAGTTAATGGCTACAACAGTTGTACTGAGTATAGATGGCAGCAATAGGCAGCTTTCTTTATTACTTTACTTTATTTTCTGTGCATAATTGCTCCAAATTCTCCCTGTTTCATTCTCTTAATCTTATACATGAGATGAAATACTACTTTTCATACCAAATTATTTACCAATTGGACATGGGTTTATTCCTTTAGAACTATTGCTTTCTCAATATTCTTTCTTTTTTCATATTTGACATCAATATTTATACTTATTTAATTTATTTGAATGAAGTCATGTATTGTGTTGATGGTGCAAAGAGATGGGGTCAATTGATTATACGCTCAAAAGCTCATGGCATCAACTATTAAAGAAAAAAATATTTTGTAAGGGTTTGTATTTTGCTATTTTATTATGTGAGACATAAAGTTTTCTTTAAACACAAAAGAAAAAGACAGAAAATAGAAAAGAAGGAAAGAAAAAAGAAGAAAGGGAGAAAGGAAGGAAAGAAAAGAAAATAGATAATCGTGGCTTTAGTTCTGCAGTAACACCTGTTTTCCGGTGTGAAACATTTGGCCACAAATCTTTAAGAAGAATTTTATGTTAATACTGACCTTTCCTTTCCTTGAGGAAAGCCTATTAAAAATTCACAACCTGCTGTGTTCCTTGTAAATTCACCAGCAGATAAAGGACATGGCAGCATCCATGACAACTAATGAAAATAGGACAACTGCTTCTGTGCTGCACATTTCAAAGTCATCTCCCAATTCCCTAACTTTTTAACTCCGATAAGCTTAATTAAAACCTAATACTGTACTTGTTTATGCTAAACAGTTTTAATATTTTACATGTAAGCAATCTATAGAGATTAAGGAAAATTCCCAAACAAAAATTAAAGCATGCTTGGCACTTTGAAATGTAACATATTTCTGACATAGTCATAGACTCATCATCAGTTTCTGTGAAATAAAGTCTCTAAGATAAAAGAGATTGGGTAGCAGATCTTGTTTCAAAACACCTTCTTCATGTAAGAGCCTGGGTGATGAATGTTCACTATACAAGAGATAAATTAAGGTACACTGCAGGATAGGTAGTGTGCTGCTGGAACTTCTTTCTGTTTGTTCAGTCTGTTATACTCAAATTCTATGGATTGGGCGGTTTCCAAAGAAAACAAAGTTATGTCTTTCAATTCTAGAATTGCTGTCTTGGCTTTGCCCACTTAGGTCCTCCACAGGCTCACACCTTTAAACATTTGGTCTTCAGCTGGTGATTATGGAACCTTAGAAGCAGTCCCTGTGCTGGAGGAAGTGCATCACTAGAGGCACACTCTGAGGGTTGATAACTTCGTTCTGTTTCCATTTGGCTCTCTGAATTTTAGTTACTGTTGAAGATATAATTTCTCTGCTTCCTACTCCAGCTGCCAAGTCTTCTCTCCATGCCATGCCTCGCCCACCTTTATGACTATCTCTCTGGAACCCTAAGACAAAATCATCTCTTTTTCTATAAGGTAATTTGGGTCATTGTCTTACCACAATGAAAAAGTAGCTGATACGCTTGGGAAGCTGAGGATCACTGTGCCAGATTCCTCACTGGGGGTGGGAGTTTGCTTTCTCAAGTGTATGTGTGTCTCCTAGCTGCTTTTGTTTTTTTTTGGGTGGGTGGGTGGGCCAAGAAGCACTTTTTTTTATTATTTTTTTAATTTTATGTTTAATTTAATTTTATGTATCAGCCATGTATTCCCCTGTCCTCCCTCCTCCTGCACCCCTCCTCTCCCCCAATCCACCCCATTCACATCTCCTCCAGGGCAAGGACTACCCTGGGGATTCAGCTCAGCCTGGTAGATTCAGTAGAAGCAGGTCCAGTCCCCTCCTTCCTTCACCTAGGCTGAGCAAAGTTTCCCAGCATAGGCTCCAGGCTCCAAAAAGCCAGCTCATGCACCAAGAACAGGTCCCGGCTCCACTGCCTGGGGGCCTCCCAAACAGTTCAAGCTAATCAACTGTCTCACTTATCCAGAGGGCCTGGTCCAGTTCCATGGGGGCTCCTCAGCTATTGGTTCATAGTTCATGTGTTTCCACTAGTTTGGCTATTTGTCCCTGTGCTTTTTCCAACCATGGTCTCCATATCTCTTGCTCATATAATCCCTCCTCTCTCTTGTTGATTGGACTCCAGGAACTCCACCTGGGGCTTGGCTGTGGATCTCTGCTTCTGCTTCCATCAGATGGATGAGAGTTCTATCATGACAGTTAGGGTGTTCGGCCATCCAGTCACCAGAGTAGGTCAGCTCAGGCTTTCTCTCGACCATTGCCAGTAGTCTACAGTGGAGTCAACTTTGTGGATTTCTGGGGACCTCTCTAGCGCTTTGCTTCTTCTTATTCCCATGGGGTCTTCATTTATCATGGTATCTCTTTCATTGTTTTCCCACTCTGTTCCTGATCCAGCTGGGACCTTCCGCTCCCCTAAGCTCTCTCCCCCCCCCACCTTTGCCCTTCATTACCACTACCCCCATCACATCCAGTTTGCTCATATAGATCTCATCCATTTGTCTGTCCTTGGCAATCCCTGTGTCTTTCTCAGGGTCCTCTTTACGAGGTAGCCTCCCTGAAGTTGTGAGTTGCAGTCTGGTTATCCTTTTACATCTAGTATCCACTTATAAGTGAGTACATACCATGTTGTCTTTCAGAGTCTGGGTTACCTCACTCAGGATGATATTTTCTAGTTCTATCCATTTGCCTGCCAATTTCATGATGTCATTATATTTCTCTGCTGAGTAGTACTCCATTGTGTATATGTACATTTTCTTTATCCATTCTTCAGTTGAGGAGCAGCTAAGTTGTTTTCAGGTTCTAGCTATTAAAAATAATGCTGATATGAACATAGTTGAGCATGTGTCCTTGTGGTATGATTGAGTATTTCTTGGGTATATGCCCAAGAGTGGTATAGCTGGGTCTTGGGGGAGATTGATTCCCAATTTTCTGAAAAACTGCCATACTGATTTCCAAAGTGGCTGTACAAGTTTGCATTCCCACCAACAGTGGAGGAGTGTTCCCTTTGCTCTGCATCCTCTCCAACATTGACTGTCATTAGTGTTTTTGATCTTAGCCATTCTGACAGGTGTAAGCTGGTATCTCAGAGTTGTTTTGATTTACATTTCCCTGATGACTAAGGATGTTGAGCAATTCCTTAAATGTCTTTCAGCCATTTGAGATTATTTTGTTGAGAATTCTCTGTAAAGCTCTGTATGAAAAGGGAGAGGGTTTCCTTTGGAGACTTGGAAGGAACACTGATTTAATGCATGAGAATTTGTGCTATTCCAACTTTTTAATCACTGTGACAAAGTGTTTAAGAGTCTTAACACTTCCAGCATTGTTAAAAAGTGCAAACTTAAAGTTTCTTGAGACTTGGGGCAGAAATTAGCTGTAAGCCTCTGTAAAACCATTAAAAATCCAGTAACATAACACCAACGTACAAATGGTGGAATAGAGAACACAAGAGAAGAGCAAGGAAGGATTAACACAGAGTAAAACCGCAACCCAGCAAAGTCAATTAAATCCTGTGGCTGGGGTGGCATTTCCAACATCTGAAACCCAGGGTGGCATGAAGTAGATTTATCCAACCTTGGCACTATGCAGTTACTACTGAGGTCCACTTTGTCTCTCTCTTGGCTCTATTTACTCATTCCACTTTCTTTGGCAAACATTTTATGTTTCAGATATTTTTAATGTGCCACGAGTTCCATTCAGCTTTTCCATTCCTCTCAGTTTCACAGTTCTATGCATTGCTTCCGCCAGGATTCTGAACCTGACATCCATTCTCTGACCTTCTCAGCATTCCTTTAAAGTTTGAAGCTAAGGTGCCACGAAGCCACACTTTTTTACATTCTGTGTGTTTCCAAGGTGAGCAGGACATGCATACTACCAGGTCCGATGCTGTCAGGTCAGTGCTAGCTATAATCCCTTGGGACATGGTTAAATGCATTTCTGAGTGCTTGGGTAGAAAACACAGTGAGTAGGATTGCTGTATGCAGCTGTGGAGCTCTGTATCTGTTAATTAAGAATATCTTTTAAGTGAGTGCAAATCTTCATACCCTCCAGCCTGCAATGGATAAGGCTTCACACCTTCCTGAGATGCACTTTTCCCATTGTGGTGTTATAAATCACTTAGTTTTTATTAATCATGTGCTTCTTTCATGAGAAAAAACCCACAACATTTTAAAACATTTATACTCTGCCTTTCATTCACACGCTTATTATAAATTTTAATAGATCCAAATAACTATAACGGTTACATAGTCTCAATGATGGATTATAATGAAATTAACTCCACCTTCAAAATCAGCCTCCCACAAAGCCTCAGAACAGGGATCCAGTGTGTAGAAGTTCATTAGCACAGTGAAACATAAGTAGCCAGATCTATTTCCCTGGAGAATGTTTGTTCCCATTTGAAACTCTATGAGCAATGTTTATTGTCTACATTCTATCGGATTTTTCTTTTTCTAAATTCCCACTGAAATCACCTATTAGATATTCTTTATAATTTTCTTAAAAAAAATAAAAACTTTTTTTCTTCGCTCATCCATTGCATCCTGACTACATTTCCCCTTCCTCCACTCCTCCCAGTCCCTTCGCTCACAGATACACTCTTTCATTATTCCCTTAAAAAAAAAGAGTAGGCCTAACAATATACAATAAGACTGGGCACAAACCCTCATATCAAGACTGGACCAGGCAACCCATTAATAAGAAGAAGGTCTCAACATTAGGCAAAAGAGTCAGATACCCCTGACTCCCATTGTTGGGAATCCCATAAGAACATCAAGCGAAACAACCATGAGGTAAATTCAGAGGACCTAGCTCAGACCCATACAGGGTCCATGTTGTTGTTTCAGTCTCTATAAGCCCCTGTGAGTCCTGCTTACTTGACTATGTGTCCAGTGCTCTCATGGTGTCCTCTCTGATGACAATCGGGCTAAGCACTGATCTATAAGTATAGCAGAATGTCATTGGGAATCCTTTTCTTTCTTTCATTTATTTTTTTTTTCACCAAACATGTTTGGTTCTTGTACTCACTTGCATCTCAAAGGCTATCCAAATTATTTCCTGTTTTCAAAGACTTTTGAACAACACGGCCAGACAGTCACAGGAAAAAATTCACTTCAATACCATCTCCCCAAATTAGTCAGACCTTTGAAAAGTCATTGAAAAGGAATTCTGGCTGACAACAACTTAAATGAAGGAAATACTTCTTTGTTCTGTGTTTTAGAGTTTTCAGTAAATTAAGTTGGCAAAGGTGTAGTGGAGTTGAGCTAATCAACTCAGGGGACCCAAGTTACTTATGCCTTTCATAGACTGTAATAGTTAACTACCCTCTAATCCAGCAGTTTATAACCTGTGGGTCAAAACTTCTTTGCGGATTGGATGACCCTTTTACAGGGGTCACCTAAGACTATTGGAAAACATAATTATTTACATTATGATTCACAACAGTAGCAAAATTACAGTTATGAGGTAGCAAGAACAATAATTTGATGGTTGGGGGTCACCACAACATGAGGAACTGTGTTAAAGGGTTGTAGCATTAAAAAGCTTGAGAACCACGGTTCAAACCCGTCCTGACCTTCTGCTTTTCACCTCTTCTGTATAAGTTGTCCTATGTCCATCAATGGAAGAAACAATTCATTCCTTACGTCCAAGCTCTCATGATCTAACTGTCACAGCAAACACACCCCCACAACTGATAAACCTGGTTTGTAATTGACTAAACTTCTAGACACTTCTCCAGTCACTGAAGTTGAAAATAATCAGTACTTATCACAAGACTCTTTTATCCATATGACCCAGTCAACTCCCAAAATCCCTTCCCCTAACATCATCACAGTAATAGTCAGAAATCTGAAATGTGGGTTTTAGAGGAAATACATCTTTAGAGCATAGCTAGTCTTCACCTTTCAATTTTGGGTCATTTTTTTATTCCCATGTCACTCAACAAACAAGTGAATTTTATATAAAATAACAAAATACTTCCCTATATCTAACTCATTATTAAAGAGATTGGAAATAAAAGTTTATTAAAGAATTGTAAAAAGTGAGATGTACTTAGTGATATTTATAGTAAAAGACAAGAAATTCAGAAAAATCAAAGTACTTCTCTTATGGAGATATTTAATATTCAGAATATTTTAAAATGTTTTAGATATTGATAATTGTTTGAATTTGGCTCCAGTACAGAGACTGAGGAAGGGAAGTGTAGGTCAGAATTAAATCTGTAAACAGGTTGAATTTCTTTAAGAATTTGGATTAATGATTCAATAGAATTATAGTAAATACTATTTCAATTTAACAATATCTGTGTGTGTGTCTGTGTGTGTGTGTGTGTGTGTGTGTGTGTGTGTGTGTGTGTCTGTCTGTCTGTCTGTGTCTGTGTGACTGCATGCATTAATCTAAAATATCAGAAACTGTTGAGTAGATTCTCCAACATACACCTCTAATTTTATCCTCCATTTCCTTTCAAACAACTGAGATACCTTACATTTATTTTTAAAAAAATCAGGAATGTGACAAATGTGCCCTGATGTCCAGGTGTCAACAACATTGGCATAATGCTCTAAGTGCTCCAGAAAGTAACATTGTAACAAATAGAACTTGAAGCACCGCTTCAAAGGGGCAATTGCATCCAATAAACATTAAAGAGGATGGAGCCTCAGAACACAGCTGAAGGCATGGAAAAGCCAGCAAACATCTGTTCAGAAATATGTAAGCAGTTCTTCATTTGGTTGGGGCTGGGGAGTAAAAGGAAGAAATATGGAATACCTGATACAAAGTTACAACATTAGTTAGCAAAATAAGCCAGAAAATGATCCATGTGTGTATCTGTTCCTTTCGGGAATGCTGTGTAAATATTGATTCAACAGGAATGCATAGGTCAGTTCTATAAACCTCAATGAAACAATTCTCCATTCAAAAATAGAAATAGAAAGGCGATAAAAGAGCAATAAGAAGATCGTAAAACCACTACAATGTTTTTTAAAAGCAACATATATATGTTGTTTAGCTCGATAAGTACATTTCTAAACGATTCTTGGGGCCAGGGGCAGAGATGAGTATAAAGGATTCAGGTATTAGACAATGGAGTATTTATAATCAGTGCTTGGAGAGTGTGAGGGACTACGAAGAATCACCAAAAATATGGTTGGTTTATGGTTATAAAATAATGCCCCAGAGAACTCATTAAAAAAAAAAAGCCAACCAACCAACCAACCAAACACTCCCTACCCCCAGAAAACTGTTAGATTTAGTTTGAGTAACTAAGAAATTATCTCACACTTGATTTTCTACAAATTGAGGCAATTACAATTTTGACTGTGGATCAATCTGAGATGATACAGGAGTTTTGAAGGCTCTTTTTGGAACCGTTGAGAATTATTCAAAGTCTGCTGATAAGATTTAGAAACAGTAGATGGGTTGGGATGGATTACAGCGTAATGGACAGAGCCCAGTAAAAGGAGGCTTTGGGACAAACACTTCTCTTTTACTGTGAGGTATTTCTTTCTAAGGCAGAGAACAAGTAGATTTTTTTTCCCATTAGACAGTTGAGCAAACTTCGCTGACACTGTCAACTTGACATAGGCCAGCATAACCAAAGAAGAGATCTCAATAGTGAGGTTGCCTATATCAGATCAGTCTGTATGCATATGTATGGAAGGTTATCTTCAATATTAATTGAAGGTAAGAGGGCCAAGATTACTGTGGGCGGCACCATTCTTAGACAGATGTTTATACCTTGTTTAAGAAAGCTAGCTAAGCATAAGCTTGTGAGTGAGCAAGTAAGCAGCATTTGTCCATGGTTTCTGATGGAAGCGTCTGCTTGAGCTCCTTCCCTGACATCCCTCAGTGATGGGCTGTCACCAGAAAGTGTAAGCCAAAGAAACTCTTTTCTCCTCAAAAATGAATGAATGAATGAACCAGAACAACAACTACAAAAACCAAAAATAAATACGAGACTGGATTTTATAGCAGGCAGTTTTAAAGGTTCTGGAAGGAACATTCTTTCATGTGCCTTCAAGAGGCTCATACTGATACCAGGTTATGCCAAAGATATTGTTTTATTTATTCATTTTTTTACACGTAGCTAAACAGGGACTTCAACTATGGTGAAAGAAAACATGAAAGAACACTAAAGGAGCTAGGCTAAGCATCATGGCATCCATTCATAGAGTTTATGTAAATATTTCTTTAACTTTATTTCTCTATATTAAACTGAGGAGAGTGCAGTGTTTCGGGGCTTGAGAGGTTTTGGAGAGTGATGGTATAGAATTTTTATTAGAAGCTCTTTGGTTTCTATAGCTTAAAGAGACACTTAGCTGCTGGAAGTCATAGGGTATCAACTATATAACCTGACCAGGGACCAAGGGACCCAGGGACCAAGCTGGAGCCTGCGATCTCCCTGGGTATCATAAAGGAGACAAAAAAAAATAAGAATGGTGTTTAGATGCATACAGTCACTGCTTTTGCTTTTGTTATGAGACCCTAAAAGAAACTGAGAAAAGGTTATTATCAGAGCTATCCTTGGAACTGCTAACATACGCATGTGGTATGCACACAGAAATGATATGAATTGCTGTATGAGGGAGTACAAAGAGCCCCTGAAATATAGTCTTAATCTATTTCATTGAGAATTATTTGTTCGTCCATTTTCTGTGTTTTCCACAAAGAAAAAGATCAGGAAATGCTTCAGGAAAGGTAGTTGTTCAACTCTCTAAGGGCTAGCTATAATTTCATCAAGAGACCACACATATTCTCCACATTTATCAAGCACTTCTCTCTAACTTCTTCCCTTGATTTATCCTCTGTTTGAATTCTTACTCATTTGTAAAAAGTCTTATGTATGCCTTATTACCAAAATAAGTGACGTTTTCAATCCCCATTGTGTAGCTGTTCTATTTCTTGTCCTCTGTATGCAGACTACAGTTTTTCATGTGTGTATGTATGTATGCTTATAAATGTCTATGCATTATACGTAAGTGCATAAACATTAGGGACATATGCATATATGATTTGAAAATGTTAAATGATTTTGAACTATCTTGCAATATTTTTCTAGAGTAACACCTGTTTATTTGGGGTCTAACGATAGCACTTTTATTCTTTTCTACTCTTACTATTCACAGTACACAGCACACATTTGTTAATAGAAATCAGTTGACATCAAAGTCAAATTCGGCAAGTGTTTTATAAGAAGAAGAAAAATTTGATACATTGTATGGTATTTATTTGAAAAACCACAAAG
The DNA here is from genome assembly GCF_949786415.1 of Peromyscus eremicus. NCBI lineage: Eukaryota > Metazoa > Chordata > Mammalia > Rodentia > Cricetidae > Peromyscus > Peromyscus eremicus. Next base: position 19,545,126 of record NC_081427.1, read on the forward strand.
ACTTTGAGTTAAATGAAATTATAAAAATTACATGGTGAAAAACAGGAACAGTTATTACTATAATTTTTGCATTAAGAATATATTGTTCTCTATTGGCAAAGAGGTGCATGGCAGGAAGATTGTAAGTATGAGGCTAATCTGGGACACGTCTCTCGATGCTGTCATAAGAGAGAGAAGTAGTGTGGGAGAGAGGGAGGGAGGGAGGGAAAATAATGTTATTCTTCATAGCTAAGTGTACATTAGGTATACATTTGGAATAATTGGAATATGATGTATACATAGTTTAGTGGGTGAAAGTGTAAATAAAACTTTTAGAAATGGAAATTTAAATATCGTTTTCTCCGCAACAGGAAGCTGGATCACATTAAACATCTGCAAATTATGTTCAGATATAGCATTAGTTAAATCAGCAAGTGCATGCCACCATTCCCAGTGGCAACTTGTAGAATATCCAAATAGTGTCAAAAAATAAAGCTTAAAGAGAAAAAGAAGAATAAATAAAATGTGAGGCTATTACTACTAAATTGTTGTAAAAGTAATAAGAATTGAAGTAGAAGGAAGGGAATTGTAGAAACTTTCTAAAACGGATACTTACACATGTATAAGAAGAGATTAAGTTGAGCAATGCTTTAACCAGAGGATAATAACCCATTCAGACACCCTATGTTAGCAAATAAAAATGCAAGTACCAGGAATGAGTTATGTTATTTTGAGTGGTTTGCCTGTAGAATACCGAAGAATCACCAAACATTACAGGCTATTGCCAAAGCTATTGGCTAATGTCCATACCTTGACAGTAAGACCCTATTGTTGAAGACATAACACATATCAGTCATAGAACATATAGAACTCTCAACATGGTACTCATTGGAACCTTTGTCCCTACTGGTTAACTCTTGTAGTGCTAGATGGTACTGTGCACATTACTAGAGGAAAATAACCTAATCATTAGTTTTGCCTATCTGCAAAACCTACAAACAATCATAAGAATTATCTTGGCAAGATACGTTTCCTGCTGTAATAGTGGCACATGTGTTTTGGTAATTATTATGCAACTGATTTATTGATTGCTAACTGTATCAATCCAGAAACAACCAGGAAGAGAGGAACTCAACTAGCAATGCTTCTATCACATTGGCCTGGTAAGTCTCTATGACATTTTTTTTTTAATTAATGATTAATGTAGCATGGCCTAGCATATCATGGGTAGAATCATTCATGGGAAGGTGGTCTTGGAGAGTAAGCAAGAAAGCAGCATTTTCTCATGATTCTGTTTCAGTTTCTACCTTCAGGTACTTGCTTTGATTTCTTGTCTCAGCTTTCCACAATGATGGACTGTGTTTGAGACATGTAAGACAAAAAAAAAACCTTTCCTCTCCAAGTTCCTTTTGGCCATGGTGTTAATCGTAGCAACAGAAACCTAAGTAGGTCAATAACCACACACTAATCTCTAAATTTAAGGCCCACTCCAAGAGATGAAACTGCCTGGCTAGATAGGTCACAGGCCCTGGGCAAGGTCTACTACTACTATTCCACTAAATGGGAATACTATAAAAATGACTCCCAATGACTTAGTGCCACACCATAGATTAGTGTATCTCTCAACTGTCACCATAGAAGCTTCTTCTTGCCTTAAGTGGCAATTAACACAGAGTCCCATAACTGGTCAAGATGTAGAGAATATAGGACTATGGAATGGTCAACCCTAAATGGGATGTCTACATCACGGAACACCCCACAAAGTCTCAGGAATACTCAAGGAAGAGGGACCAGAAGGACTGTTAAGAGCCAGATAAGGTAGATGGCTACAAGTGAACAGTGTTTTCTGGACACAGCAGCGAAGTTTTACATATGGACACACAAGTATTGCAACAACATGCACATTATTTGCACAATCTCAATCCAAGTAAAATCTCAGCACAGAAAACAGATGTAATCATGAAGCCACATCCCAGTTTGAGGAGCTGTTGATGTCTGATAGCTGCTGGGAAAGGAAGAGGGAGAAGATTTAAGCATATGACCCTTATATGTGTGACCACACTCTGAATCAGGTCCTACATCCCAAACTATTTGGGTAAAACAAATTGGACTAGATGGGCTTAAAGAACAATAGAAACAAAGAAAGAAAGACCAAGAAGTTGGGTAGGTAGTAAAATGAGGGTGTATCTGGGTAAAGTTGAGTTAGGGAAGTGAATATGATCAAAATACATTTTATGATGTTCTCAAAAAATAAAGAAACCATTATTTTGAAAAGATAGGGAATGGTCAGGCCGTGGTGGCACATGTCTTTAATCCCAGCACTCAGGAGGTAGAGGCAGGTAGATCTCTGTGAGTTTGGGGCCAGCCTGGTCTACAGACCTGGTTTCAGGACAGCCAGGGCTACACAGAGAAACCCTGTCTTAAAATAAAAATAAAAGCAAAATAAAATAAAGTAATAAAAAATGAAAATAAAATGTAGAGAATGGCATTTATGTAACTGGTGACAAGCTCTGGTAACGAGGTGTTTTGGAAATCAGTTATTTAGGGTCTGTCCTGGTCAGTTTTCTGTTAATTTGACCCAAGCTAAAGTCATTTTGGAAAAAGGAAGCTCAGTTGAGATGTCCCATCACATTTGATTGTGATCAAACCTGTGGGTATCTTTTCTATTACTGATTGATGTGGATGGGTCCAAACCATTGTGTGGGGCTACTCCTGGGCAGGTGGTCTTGGGGTATATAAGGATCATGGGAGGCATGGCCAGAAGCTGTACTCCTTTGCATCACTTCCTGTCACTGAGTTCCTACTATGAGTCCTTGCCTTGGATTCCCTCAGTGATGGTGCTGATGGACTGTGAAGTGGGAGTGAAAAATGAAAATAAACCCTTTCCTTCCCAATTGGCTTTTGGTCACGGTGGTTTTTGTTGTTTTTTTTTTTTTTTCATAGTAACAGAAGTGCTAAGACTGACATAGTCTTAAAAGTGAAAATCTGTAGTTTAAGAAGACAGTATTTCTGAAGACATAATAGGTCAAGTCCAGAGTTCCCAAAGTAGGTAAAACAAAAGAAAAACAAACAAACAAAACAAAAACAAAATCAGCTACAGTTGAGGAATTAAAATATCTCATAATGTTTAAGATTGTGCTAAATTACAAATCAGTAGGGGTACCAAATGCCAATCTGACAATTCCTGCAGCATCACTGTAATCGTTGATTTTGTTGCTTAATGGTTCTTAAGTTCAAAACATAACACCACAAAATAAGGCAAGAAAGACAGTAGGTGACTTTTGAAAGTTCCTTTAAAAATGTCAGCTTGAACTAGGAAATATATACGTTTTTCAACATGGGCATTCCACAGCTGTCTAAGCCTCTAGTCTAAAACCTCAGGCTTTGTCTCTTGACAAATGTCCACTGCCGGGAAGAGAGAAGAGGATTATTTCTCCAAAGCTACTTCACAGAAATATACAGCCCCCTTCCTACTGGAGAATGTTTTCAACTGTTGGAGTAAAACAAGGGAGAGTGGATAGGAGGATAACTGATGGGGGGGAATATTAAGTATTTGATGCCTTCAGTTGTTGGGACTGGAATATTGGAGATTTGTAGGTAATGAGGACTATCTTAAAAGTCCATCAAAAAAAAAAAAAAAAAACAGGAACTTGGGGCCCAAAATGAGGGGCTTCCTGCATGAGTAGGAGAAGATTGTGGAGAAAAATCTACTAAAACTCATTTTGTTCAAAAATACCTTGATGATACATAGCAATTTATCTACTAAATTAAAAATAAACTTTTAAAGTTGATGCTGAAACCTACATTTAGAAATCCATTCATGGCTTGCTCATGATTTTTGCTTTACTTATTTATTATATAGTCAAATCATTTTTTACTTTGAAATAAATTCCCAATAGCTTTTCAGAATCTTCACTGCTTCCATCATGTGCCCAGAGTCTATCAACTACACTCATTGCTTATCTCTTAAATTCTGTTTATATCCTTTTAGGGTTAGTCTACCTATTATGCAGGGAGATGATTCTTAAATGCAAAATGTGGATGTTACTACTGTGTCCAAACACTGAACATTTTGTCCCTTGAAAAGATATACTACATGTGCAATTCCTCAGAAATACTCACTTCACTCACTTTTTAAAATCTGTCAGGCTTCCTGTGTGTGTTCATATCTGTCTTTCCCTATGGTCCTCTTGATCTGTTGTCACATTGTTCTCAGTTTTAAAGATGTTTCATATATTCTGCCTCACCAAAGTATAATTATGCCAATAAAAGTAATGAGATATGTTCTTGTGTCCTAAAGAAATGTTTGATTTTAATAGTCAAGTTCATCAGTCAGTCACTCCACAACTCTGCATGTCATTACAGAAACAATCTACTAGCCAACTGTCATATTTATGGCTTGAAACAGTCTCTTCAATTTACACATTTTTATGGCTTTAGTTTGAAATTTAAGGATATTTACCATCTTCATTTGTGTTCGACTACAAGTAGAGAGTGTAACAAGCATCCCACATGGAATGTTTTTCTTATCAGGATTTGCATAGAATAGACATTCTGGAATTCATTGATTTTAGTTGGGATTAAGTCATCTGAATATGTCTAAAGTAGCCAGAGGTGTGTTTTAGAGTTTTGATTTCCTCCCATTTGTCTATTAGCATATCAGCACCACTCTTGTTTGAGTATCTCAAGCAAAAAGCATGTGCTGGGAATTGAATCCCCACTGCAACTGTGCTGGAAGGTGAAGCCCTAGAAGAAATGATTAGGCTGCAAGAGTTCAGAGCTCACGAGTGCTGCCCTCATAAAGAGACTGATGCTGGCGTCACAGAAGCATGGGGACGGCCTGTAAATAAAAGGACATGCTTGCTTCTCTTTTGATCTCACATCCTCTGCAGCCTCTACCAAGGGACAGGGCATCAAAATGGCTCTTGTCACATGACAACATGTTAGTGTTGGACTTCTTGCTTTCCAGAAATGGGAGAATTTTTTTTTCTCTTAAGTTGCTATGTTACATCAGTCAAAACAAAGAAGGGCACCGCTATCACATTACAGCACTCCAGTTTCTAAAGTCTTACAAAAATTGTTAAAATATATTCAAACAAGTATCCTTCCTCATCTGTATTCTAAAACATGACTTTCTGGTTACAACATGGACTTTTAAATAAGTATGTAACCTTCTATATAATAAGAAGAATCCTTGGTAAATTTTTAATGAAAATTGCAATCACTTTACAAATTAGATTTAAGGCATATGATTGTGAATATATGCATACTTTTCCTCTTTAAATACTATTTATAGCTCCTTTTATGAGTACATTCCATTGGCTTTTGATATAATTTTTTTTTTGGTGAAACTCTATTCTCTGGGTATGACACCACCATTCCTATTTTGAAATCTAACTGATTATGTTTAAAACTAAGAGATCATCCCAAAATGGACTTATTATCATTCCTCTTGAAAGAGCCTGAGCACTCATAATTCTCTTGAGCAACCTTCCTTTAACTCTAGACATAAGTTGTTGACAATGGCTTGGGGGAGAGAGGTGATTGCTCAGAGATTAAGATTTACCTAGGTCCCTGTAATGAACCCCAATTAAACTAACCAGCTCACCAAACTAGTTTTAGGTGGGATCATTTGTACGGTCTACTACTGCACTCTCTATGAGGGTAAATTAGAAATAGATACCTCAGGAAATATGCCACAATCTAATTTTACTTTCCCCATAGTTTGCTCAGGTTTACTGTTAGATTTTGTGAAGACCTTTTGTTGTCTCTAGAAACTTTGTGAAGTTGCCAATGGGTTTTAAGTTTACTTCAGTAAAATTTTATAAAACATAATTTTCTTTCAAATTTGCTTATGATCTCAAATAAACCTGATATTCCTTTGGGAATTATGTTGTATCCTTTAATTTTATCTATTAAGTTTGATTAGTATACAGTTCTTCACAAATCAGTCAATTTTGGTCAACATGATTACGGTTGACTATAATACAGATTTTGGTTCTATTCCTCAATACAATCAAGGGTTAATTTCTTTCTTTCATCGCATAACATATTTGTCACTAATATTACAGTCTCCTTTTTATCATTACTAAGTTAAAAAAAATTCTTACAGGCAGGACAAATTGGTAGTCTAGGGTTTTGTGGCTGGGTTAGTGTCCTTGTTTCTCTTTCTGTAGTTTTCAGGGTGCCTTCTCACTCCAAATAGACTAGAACTTAGAGGTGTAGGTCCCATGCAGGCACCAGCTTGATCTCTCTGCATTCAGTGAACTGTGTGGATACTATTCTCAGCAATGGGGCCCCACTGTCAGTTTTGAGAGAGCGACCTTCTGTCTTAGCATCAGCCTCGGTTGTTCAGGGATTTCACAGAACTCTCCTCAGCCAATGCCTCAACTGAATGTAACCCAGTCCTACCACTGGACACCTTGTCTGATTACAAAAGGTGGCCAGTTCAGACTCCATGTCCTCCATCACTCAGCGAACTCACTAGGGTCACCCTCGTAGATTCCAGAAAGTTTCCCTTCCACTAGGTTTCCACATCACCCACCAGTGTTCCCTGATTCTAGCTGTCTCTCCCAGCACTCTCACCTTCCCAGCACTTGTGGGAGTGGCCAACCAACATCTAACTTGAAGTCCATATTGCAAGAGGGAGTCCATGCATTATACTCCTGTATGGCTAGGAACCAGACGCTGGATAGCTCAGAGACCTAGGGTAGAACCAAACAATACTGACAAAAAAAAAAAAAAAAGAAAAAGAAAAAGAAAAAGGAAAGGAGGGAGGGAGAGAGAGAGAGAGAGAGAGAGAGAGAGAGAGAGAGAGAGAGAGAGAGAGAGAGGATTCCTAATGATATAATGATATTTTGGTATACTCATGGATTATAGATCAGAGCCTTGTCCCGTCATCACCAGAAAGGCTTCCTCTGGCAGCAGATGGGAGCAGGCACAGAGATTGACATCAAAACATGTGGAGAGTTAGTCTAAATTGGAGGTCTCCTTAGGGTCCCTAGACTAAAACATCAGGGATCCATGAGGAAGGAGAAGAAAGACTAGAGGAGTCAAAAGGGATGGAGGGCACCAGGAGAACATGGCTCACCAAATCAAACAAGCAGGGCACATATGGGCTTACAAAGACTTAAACTGTAAGCACAGGGCCTGCGTGGGTCTGCACTAGGTCTTCTGCATATATGTTATGGCTCTTAGCATTGTGGGGTTTTGTGTGTGGAATTCCAAATAGTGGGATTTGGATATACTCTTTTGCCTCTCTTGGGGCTTTTTTCCTCCTATTGGGTTGTCTTGTCTAGCCTAGATTTGAGGAATTTTGTCTTATTGTATCTTATTTTCCTGTTTTTCTATCATCCCCTAAAGACCTGCTCTTTCTGAAGAGAAAACAGAGGAAGAGTGGATCTGGGGGAGAGTGGAGGAAGGGAAAGCTATGGTCCAGATGTATTGTAAGAGACAGAAATCTATTTTAAATTAAAAAAAGAAAAAGAAACATCCTTAGATATATATCCTTTTTTAATTTATTTAATATTTTTATTTTATAATTAACTTAATTTCACATATCAGCCCTGGATACTCCATCCTACCTCCTCCTACTCCCCAGTCTTCCCCCTAAATCCACCATGGGCTGGCTTTTTGGAGCCTGGGGCCTATGCTGGGACACTTTTCTCAGCCTTCGTATAGGGAGGAGGGGACTGGATATATATGCTTTTTTACCTGTGTTCTTCCCAAGCTTTAGGATCAAGAGTCTCCAGTATTTTAAGACTAATCTCCATAAGTCTGTGAGGTCTCTAAAGCCGTATTTGAGAACCAAACTGTTAAGAGCTGTCATCCTGTGGTGTTCTTTATGAGTCTTCCAACCGTTAAACACAACTGTGTGAGTATGTGACTGTGCCTGTGTGTGTATGTAAATATAGTTGCATACACATACACAGCATGCATGTGGTGTACAGAGCACAACTTCTGTATGTACTCTGTCAGTTTTGTGGCTCAAAACAGTTCCTCAGACTCAGCAGAAAGTACTTACAGGCTAAGCCACTTCAGTGGTCCACATTTTATTCTTTTTTTCCTGTTTGCTTCTCTTTGATTTTGATGTGTTATCCAAATATAAGTGTAAGTACTTCTGTGCTTTTTTTGTTAAGAGAAATCAAGGCTGGGTATTATTTTTTTCTTGATAGCGTGGAATATAACATTCATTACTTCTTTTTATATCCCCACAAATAAACCTGAGGTCATTCTAAAGTCTGATTCTTGTATAAGAGTTTATGCATTTCTCGCTGAATGCTTATAGAATCATTCATATTCTCGGTTTTTACATTTTAATTACGGCATAGTTCTTTGTTGTGCATATCCTTTCTATCAAAACTGCGATGTGCTCACAAGGTCCTTTGACTTTGCAGTCTCAGTGTTTCTGCCCAGGGTAACAACAGTAAATTTTTCATTGATGCCCCTCAGTTTCATTGCCAACATTCTGTCTTTCTGGAACTCATATTTATTCAAATATTAATCCTAAGGGAATTTCCTTTTCATTTCTTTGTGTCTTGGATCAGGTTTTATCCCATGTCTTCTGCTTTATTTCCTTGTGTTGCCTATTGTTAAAATCTCTATTGAAATTTTAATGTTCGTATCAGGTTTTAAATTCCCAATGATAACCTTTCAAGTTTGTGAATGTATGTGTTTATTCTACAGTCATCTTTCAGTAGGGTGGCACTCTCCAATCAAGAGGAAGAGTTGAGTGCTCTTTTTATATTATCCATATAAAGAGCTGGTGCTCATTCTGTCGAGCTAGGGTCTCTTGAAGTTGATAGAATATTACCATGATGACACTGTGTGACTTTCCAGGCTGGGTAAGAAGAGGTGATGAAGCTTCTGCATTTTAAGTTAAATTTGTATACTTCTCCAAGTCCCTATGATAACAGTTAGTTGTGATACTCTGATGCCACAAGACTGTTACCCAAAGTACGACATACAGAATCAACATGGAAAAGCAGAGACCGCATAAGAACAGATGGCCAGAGCAAAAGTGAATGGCAAACAAAAACAGAGACAGTGAAATGCAGCCAGCCCTCATATGTCCAATCTCCTCATGTCCAGTGTAACTGAAATTTATTGAGAATTGTTCATCTAGATACAGACAGGTAAGCCTTTCTTAGTATCATGATCTAAATATATACTCAAATGATGTACAAAAGCAGTGGATAGTGTTGGGTAGGCATGGCTGGATCAAAGAGTATTACTAAATAATATGAACCCTATATACCTGCAGTTTCAGTTGTTACAATATTTTTATCTCTTCCAAAATATTTTTCTTCATATGAATTTTCACTTCTTTGATAATTAGTAAGAGCTTGCCTCAAAATACCTTGGTTAGTAACTTAACTAGTTACACTAAACTTTTTTATTGCAGAAAAAATTACACTGTGCTACTTTCTTTTAAATGTCCACTTTTACTCTGTAAAAAATGTAATCAAAATTTGTATTTCATTACAAGTTAATTTTGAAAATCTTATCATTTATTTTAAAATCTGATAGTAAATGTACAAATGAAACTCTTTAATTTTGTTAAGTCCTTTTACTTGCAACCTGGTGATTTTTCCTGAGCTTTGGAAACTTTATCATTAATTTACTATCTCTGCCATTCATAGTCATTCTTTTCCCTCTTTTCATTCATCTATCCCATTCCGTCATCTACAAAGATTTACTGGACATCAAGTTTCGTTGGCTTCATTTACACCCTCTTTTAATAATTCTTTATATTTTTCCCTCTCCTTTAGGAGGATGTGATTTAGTCATTCTACATTCTTTTCTCTCTATTTTGTATTCTCCTCAGACCAATGTTCAGTTTTCAATGAAACAAAATCCCCAACCTTCATTGTTCGCACTGGAGGGGCAGGGTCTGCAGTATGATCCAGAATCAGACATCCAGTAAGCATGCAGTAGGCCATTGTCACATTTCACAAACATTGAACTCAGGAACTGCCCAAAGAAACTTCTGACATTACAAGTTTTCCTAAAATATAAACAGATTCTCTCTGGGAATGAAGAAAGAGATTTTGTGTTTTTGTTTCTCAGACACCACTGGGGAGTATGCTATTTCATCTTTATATTACTCTGGGTATAAATTAATCTAAGTGAATTGGTTGTTAATACCCAGAAATGAAGAAATGTGAGAGATTTATGAAAAACTCTCTTCTAGCACAGCTAGCATATGTCTGTTGGGATCGGAGAACTTCAACAGAAACAGCACAAATGGGGAATATGAAGATAAGATTTCATACCCAACACCCGGCACAAATATTGGGCTTGGCACTAGGCACTCTTATCCACTGGGGGAAGCCAAAATCACTTCTGGGAAGATACATCGTTGGTTGTTTTCCTTATGTTAATAGTAGAGTTGGGAGCTGGCTAGAGATGAGTGGGAATCTAAACGACACAGCTGCAACTGCAGGAAACCTAAACTGAATAAAAATCTGAGTTCAACTAAAGGTGGAAATACCCACTTCTCCGTCAGCTTTGTTCAGCACTCGTCTTATCAGGATGTAGTACGACCATGATTGATGTAAATTAGCATGCGGACCCCATCCACATTTACTTCTAAATAAGCTGATCATACTTCCCCCTCTAGATTGGATATGTCATCAATATTTCTTTCTGGTTCTAATCCATACCTGTTTTGCACTCATTTCTCTCAGAGGAAAGGAAATAATCAAGTATAATTAGGCAAGCACAGTGAATGAAAGTTTCCCTTTCAAGCACAGAGTGCAGATGTATTATAGCAAATTGAACTTTATGTCTAATTGCACAAAAGACAATCACAGCTTGCTTTATGTTATTAAATGAAATGTAAGAGCGCAGGTTGTGTGAATTTATATATATATTTACTGAAGAAATCCTACATTTTGAAGTTACAGAGAAGATAAAAACTGCACTTATTTTATTATACATATTACCTCACGAAGTTTTCTTTATAAGATTTAATTAAAATTAGAGTTATAGTCTATGTATTCTTCTTTATGGAAAAATACTTTAAAAACTTTATACTAATTACTAAACAAAGTTTTTGATTGAGTAGATTTTTAATAAACTAATGAATAGGAAATCTTACAAATAATTTAGTGGATAGAAAATATTAGTAATAGATTAAAATGTTAATAAAATACTTAATATAACTATTAAGACTAAATCACCCATTTCTTATGCTTGCCTTTATAAAACAGAAGAAATTAGTTAAGTATAATTTGTTTTTCTAATATTATGGCAACTATAATGTTATGTATTTACTTGATCCCTGAAGTTATTCACAAAAACATTTTATGTATATCAGTAATTAAATTAAAATTTAAACCAAATGGATACATATTAATATGAAAGTTATTTTAACATTTTAAAATGTTTAATAAGAACATATAATTGATGGTATTCTCTCCTTTAAGAGTTTCAAGACCATCTCATTGTGTCTGTCAAAATTCTATGAAAAATATTATGTATGTGGAGACAGTATAGGCGAGTCTCTTCTCTGTTAGTATTATAGTCTGCCATTTTAAACAAAAGATAAAATAGGACTATAAATATCCATTCCATTGGTTGTGGATGTAACTCAATTGGTAGAATGTTTGCTTAGCATTCATGAAAGCCATGGTTCCAGTGAAGCATGGCTCAGAACCAGTCCGGGTGACACACCCAATAATCTCAGCACCCTGGGTGTAATCCTCACCTACATAATAAGTACTTGGCCAGCCTATGCCATATAAGAAAAGTCTCAAAAAAAATCCACTTCTTTTGAATTTTGTTCTTATTTCCTATACTTCAATTTATATGTTTTCTCATTGCCTTGGATATTTCCTAAATTGATTCATTTTTGTTGTTTTTGAGTGTTTGGATGATTTCTGTGGGGAATTTTGTTCATTTTGTTTTTGATACAGGGTTTCATTCTAATTGCTGAGGCTGACATTAAACTCATTGTGTAGCTCAACTTGACCCCAAAGTCATTGATTCTCAGCAGCCCTCACTAAATGTTAAGACTATAGACATGCACAGCCATCCTGGGCTCTTTAAGCTGTCTTTACATTATGAATTTCTGCTTTTTTTGGTATCATTTTGAATTTAATTTTATTGCCAATAGAATTCTAATTTTTTCCTGTATCTGTTTTTAATATCCTCCGCTTAATCTGTGTTCTTTCATGGTATCTGATTTTCCATTGTCATTTGATTTTTTAGTCAAACACCACCAATTGCTGGCTGAAAAAATAAGTCCTCAAAATAATCCCATATAATTTCATGCTTAATTTCATGTGTGATCCCCAGCCCTTTCACACACAAATAAAGACAACACACCATTAAAACTCCATCGCTTAATTTTATGTTTTCATTTAAATTGTTTGCTTGCCTTCTTTAGTCATTAGTCAAGCGAAAAGCAAATGAGATGATGTGCTAATTTCTAGTCAGAAAAAAAAAAGAAGGAGAAAAAGATGAAGAAGCCTGAGGTTACCAAAAAGCATCTCCGAGAACAAAGAACTACTTCAGCATCTGCAACTGATTTTGTTCCAATAAATTCCTCCCTGCTGAATTTAACAATTGCTTAAAAACTGGCATAGTCACTAAACAAAATCAGATGAATAGAAAGGATTAAATAGTCAAGAAATAATGCTTATCAACCTCTCAGGCAAGAACAAAGTTTAATTGTTTTAACCTCTGGAGATCTTTACTGAAATTTCTGCTGTGTATAAAACTTTGAACATAGTTTACAATTCAAGTTATTATCTTTTTCACAAGACAAAACATGAGAATAAAATGTTTCCTACATTTATAAATGAATCAAGCTTTGTTAGAAAAAAAGAGAGGGGAGAAACAAATGTTAGTTTTTACATTGAGAGTGGCAAGTACATTGTGTGCCAGAGACCACACACTGCTGAAAGAAAATTTATAGGACTTTTGAGTAGGCAGTCTTGACAATTAACTTAAATTTCAGAGTAAACTCCAAGGCTAACTGTATTTAAGACAATGCTTACATGTTTATCACTATTTACATGGTGATAAAGAGGATTTTTACATACAGATGCATGCATGTATGTACAGTGATTACAAACATATTATATCATTTAAGTAGCAATGATTTTTTGCATGGGGCAAAATGGTGGTGAACTTTTTGTGCAGTTTAAAATTTTACTATAAAGTATTGCAATGATTATTTTTTCTCATAAAGTCATGCACTCAGTATTGCTTCACCAATTGGCAAGCTCTTTCCTAGAGACCATTTTTTTTTCTTACTCTCAGCATTCCACATTAGCCCCTAGTTCTTAGTTTAGGGCTGATGTCAGAAGCATCCCCCTTTCCCTGTCCAAAATTCCACTGGTGTCCTCACTGATCAGCCACGGGAGGGACAAAGAAAAAGGAAGGGAGAATTTTGTAACTATGATTTCAAAAAAGTACTTAAAAAAATCATGCTATTGCTTCCATGGTTCACTTTATCAGTGCTCACAAATAAAAATGCTGTTAAAGGGTGAGTATCACAGGAACTATTTTTACATTGTTTCAAAGAAATAAATAGGTAAATAAAGTAGGCTGTTAATATTTTACACCTCAAGCAAATCATCCCACATTTTTATATTTACTAGAAAAATTTCAACACAGACTTAGGATTGGCTGATGTCTTCTGAAAGTCACCCAGGAATCCGACATAAGTTTGAGTAATCAATGTATGCTCTGGTATATAAAATAAGCATCCTAAATGAGTTATCTTGATTTTCTTATCAAGTAAATGCATACCTGCAAGATCCATACATTGATCTTTGATCAATATCTAATCAACTGCACTTCCTTCAGAAATTTTTGCCTTTTCCTTGAAAAATCTGTGTATTGATAATAAAATCCACAGCATGTCTAGTCACTGCAAACACTTCATGGGGCAGAAAGAAAAGAGCAGTTTTCCATGAAAACTGGAGGGTTTTTAAAGAAAAGAGATCCTTACTAAAGGACACCGTGAAAACAAGCTCAAAGTTTTGGAAGAAAGAAATGTCACATGAGAGTTTAAAAGTAATATTAAAAATGAGAAATGGATAGTTCAGATTTTGAATTATTTAACTGACTAAAATGTTTTTCAAAATGAGTTCCTTTCTTTTGCAGATCATCTATATTTGTTTGTATATTTTTCCTGACAGGAAAATGAATTAAAAGAATGAACATAGTTCCTATGTTTTAACATGTGACTTTTAATCGGTTTGCTCCCTTTAATCACCACTCTGAAATGAGTTTTCAGATTTGAATATTTTATCTATTAGTCTATAAACATGCATTATTCATTTCTCATTTTTAATTTATACTACCAGAGTAATTTTTCCAGCAATATTTTATCTCACTTGTTCAAATAACTGTGGGATTCATTTGCTTTATGTTGATTAATAAAAATAGCATACTGATGCTTCATTTGAGACTATTTCTTTTCTGTGTGTTTCAATATTCTACATATTTCCTTTAATTTACACAGTTCTTGAATATTGAAGAGGCAGAAAATACATGAAACAAAAGAAACTAACCAGGAACACTGTACTTGCTGAAATTTTAATTGTTAATAACATTGCAAATTTTATTTCTTTGGATTTCATTTCCTATTTATATAATTAAAATAGCATCAAGTACCACATAGTCTGTGACAAAAGTGGTATATATTTTCACTAATGTATGACAAAAGTTTTAATAATTGGGAGCCTCTGGATGAGGTTTGACAAGCATTAGAGTATTTTTTACATCCATCATCAAATTTGATTTCCAAAAGTGTAGTTTGCTAGAATAGATATGATAGTTTCCTTTAAAAATCTTTGGAAAATTGAAACTCAAATATTAGGTATTGGGAGTCATGCAGCCTAGTCTTGGATCAGCAACAGGTTTCCTAGGGGCAAGGCACCTGTGGAAACAGACTCTCAATTGGCGGGGACCAGTAGTCCACGGGATAGTCTAGTAATTTACAAAATCCATGCAGCTTGCAGCCTCTTTTCTCTCTCATTATATTGGTTATTCTTTGGGTGGTTTTTAGTTTTACTTTGTCAGTCACACATGCAACAGCTCTAATTATCCCTGGAAATTCTGTTGTTTCTTGAATATTTTCCCCTAAGATTCAGCAGGGTTCTAATGCTTCTCAAATGTCTTATCTGGATTGCTAATTACAACTCCTAATCCTGGAAACTTTTCTGACTCAATTGAGACAGTTAGGTACATATGAGAAAACAGCACTTGGAACATTAACCATTTCTCACAGTTCTGGAAAGGAGAGTAAGGCATGCATACACGGAATAAAGAAAATGCCTTAGGAATGCACATAGTGCCAACTGTTGAGAGTAAGTTTCCTGGATACCAAGCATATAGAACCAATTATAGGATCTACTACGATCCAATGGGGAAAAATACAATGTAAAATATGGGATGGATAGAACCATCTTAGCATACATAGGAGCTTATATTAGTGGGAAAAGTATGGTATAGTGAGACAGGGAATGAGTGCCTTATCAAGGTCTGCATTTGACAGAGAGATTGAGACATGGGACCCTTTTAATCAGAAAAAAAAAAAAAAAAAAAGAAAAAAACTGTTTAAAAGCGTATCTTACAGACATGAAAAAATTGTTTGGGGTTGAATATTGTTGTCCTTAAAGCATTGTACCCACATCTATTACTTTTTAACTTTGTAACCACACATAGCTGCCAGTTGGCATAAGTGCTGTGAGAGTCTGGCTCGATATTTAGTTAAGCCTACAAAAATGCTGAACTCTATGTCTAGAATAAGGTTATGTAGGGAGTGGGAAAATGTATTTGGGGAAGCATAAAAGGAGACAATGGGGGCCTTTATAACAATTATGATGTGTTTCTTAAATTATGATGTATTTCTTAAAAGTCAAAAAGGAGCCAATAATAAAGCTGTTCATGCAAGTCTGGCATAAAATAAACAAACAAACAAAACAAACAAACAAACAAAGAAAAAGAAAAAGAAAAAGACGTCAGTTTAAGTATAAGTTAAAGGTGGCTCGAGGTATTCAGGGCGAGTTGAGTGCAATCTACTTGGTAGTCACAATTTTTCTTTGCACAGACACCCCTTCTCCACCTCAGGACCTGAACCTGAGCCAAGGCTAGACCCCAGCAATTAGGCAACTCATGTTCCACTGTTGCTAAAAATGCAAGTTTCCATCTTCTGTAAATGGTTCTCTGTACGCTCTTAGGGTAAACAAACTTCACGCTGAAAAGTTACAGTTGATAAATTTGAATATTCAGTCAGAACCTTGCAACCAAACAAATCTACATAAAATTGCAGTTTCCTGGGAGGTTTTACATATATTTACTAATAATCTAATAAAATTTGTGCTAGGTCTGAATATTCGCTGTGAAATTTATTTGCTAATGGATAAATATGATAAAAAATTTCATAAATTTTAATTTCTTCTTTGTAGAGTAGATATGATAATCCTTTTACTCTCAAAAGTTTCATCAAATTAACAGGAACATTTTCAAAATACTAAGTAATTATTGGTACAACTGTGTTTCAATCAACTTGTTCAGCTTTAATAATTTGTTTTATGCCGGGCGGTGGTGGCACACGCCTTTAATCCCAGCACTCGGGAGGCAGAGCCAGGCGGATCTCTGTGAGTTCGAGGCCAGCCTGGGCTACCAAGTGAGTTCCAGGAAAGGTGCAAAGCTACACAGAGAAACCCTGTCTCAAAAAAAAAAATTTGTTTTATAATAGTACATATTTTATTTGTAAAGATAATGCTAATGTATTTCATAGGGTAAAAATATAAATGGAAGATAATATACATAATTTTAAAGCAGAAATCTTGGGAAAATTACAATAAAGTTCATGTTTTATCTTTAAAAATAAGTGTCTGGTATAAAATTATTTTTAATCATGAAGAATTATTGTTTCCATAATTCTATTCAGGAATTGTAAAGATGAGCCACTTCTAAATAGTATCACATTTCTATAAAAATGCCAAACAGTGTTATAAATTCACTTGAATTGATTTAAACCTAATTTCCCTGAGGTTGAGCTCAAAATGAACCTTTTGTATTCATCTGCAGTCTGCTCTTCCCTATAGTAATTCTACAATAACTATTCTCACCTCTAGCCAACCTGTCTGTCACACAGTGCATAAAAGGATAAGACTGTACAACTGTCTATAAGAACAAAGTCTCAATAGCATATGTGAGCAGAAGTTATAGGGTATTAGGAGATCCTCCTATTTTAGGAGTCACTGCAGACTGTAAAGAATGATATGATATTAAAGCAAAATAAAAACCCAACAGAAAACCACAGCCAATATGATCAGTTCATCCACAGGCCATTCTGAAAAAGCTGAGGCATCGAGCTTCAGAAACCATAATATGAGGAAGAAGCCATGAGGCAATAATCATAGAATATTATAGACTACATGATTCATATCAGGAGAGGGTCAGACTCAGGTGTGTTTTCTTTTTTATGGATTTTACACAGAAACTGAAAATAAAAAGCCAAAACAAACAACAAACTACTAAAACATCTCCCTGACTATAACTGCAGAGCCAATGAAAGCTCATTCATTTTTTGTTGTTGTTGTTGTTAGATACGTAAGCAGAACTGTTACAAGATGATGGGATTCAACAGATAGAATTGGAAGCAGTATAAATCTATATGTACTATGAAGAAAAAAACTATATCATTAGAAAAAATTAAGCAAAATACCAATTACTGATCAGTTTAAAAACCATTGCCCCAGTTCCATGAAAATTAGGATTACCTTTTCAGAGGATAGAATGACACAGGGGCAGAAACTTGACAGGAAGCTTAGAACTGGGACCTCAAAATCAAAAATTCCCCAAATGCCCTTGGTTCTCAAGCCAGGAATGCCAGCAAATGGTTGTGGTTTCTTAGCCTCTCCAAAGTGTGTACTCCTAGCTACTGGATGTACATTAGTGCGGGCACTGAAATTCTATCCCACTCATTAATATTCCCTTCATGTGAACAACTTTGAAGCTGGATCTCTACATTTTTGTTGTATAAGTGGATTGTTTCTATTCCCCAACTTTAATTCATCTCCTCAATGGCTTTTGTATTACCCCTTCAGAGGAGGAATTGTTAGCCAAGGCTTAGGCCTCACCTTAACCCTTGATGAAGAGATAGGTAGGATAAGTATCCCTTCAATGAGCTACTGTACTTTTCCCTCCTAGAACTCTTGACGCCTAGCACAATCCAAGCAACCCAAAATGAGGTTGCCATGAGATTCACTGGGTCTGCCCACTGTTGTAGAACATTATTTTAAAGTGTGTTACTTTTGTTTACGTTACATTTGTTTAACTGTGAAGCTGTGATATTTTGCCTGTCTAAAACACTTATGGTCTAATAAAGAGCTGAATGGCCAATAGCAAGGGAGGAGGGTGAAATAGGCAGGGAGAATAGATAGAAGGAGAAATCTGGGAGAAGAAAGATCAAGGAACGAGAGAGGAAGGAAGAGGACTTCAGGGTCCTGTCATTCAGCTGCACAGACAGACATGGAGTAAGAAGGAAAGGAATGATACAGAGGAATAGAGAAAGATAAAATCTCTGAGGCCAAAGGTAGATGGGATAATTTAAGTTAAGAAAAGCTGGCAAGAAACAAGCCAAGCTTAGGCAGGGCATTTATAATTAAGAATAAGCCTCTGCCTGTGATTTATTTGGGAGCAGAATAATAGGTTTTCCAAAGAGCAAAACAACCAACAACATTTTGGTGCCCAATGTGGGACTGTAGAAAGCTGACCAACAACCCACCTTTGAGAGGTGCAATTTTTCTGTTCTCTCCTCTTTTCTTTTTGGCAGTAGTCAGAACTTAAGTGTGCCTCCTTGTTTTATTCTAACACACTGAGCTTTCTTCCTCTTTCTCTAAATGTCTACTCCCCTCTATGTGGCTGTCCACTGCCATGTGAAGGAATCCTTTTCCATCTCTCCTCTGATTTCCTGTCTTGGATTTTTTTTCTTTTAAACACTAATAAATTTTTCCTCTGGCATAGAAGAAAAAAATTTTTTGAGGGAACTGGAGAAATGTCTCAGTCAGTAGAAGTGCTTATTGTGAAAGTATTAGGACCTGAGTTCAAATCTCCAGAACCCTCAGAAACAGTGTGAGCACGGTCAAACAAGCTTATATCCTTAACTTTGAGGAGTCACAAGAACTCAGTGACCAATCATCTTAGCCATTATGGTGATTTTTTTTTTTTTTTTTTTTTTTTTTTTTTTTTTTTTTTTTTTTTTTTTTTTTTAGAGTCAGTGAATATACTGACCAGCTTCATGTCAATTTGACACACAAGTTGGAGTTATTTGGAAAGATGAACCTACAGAGAGAAAACGTTCCCACCAAATTTGCATATGGGCAAGCCCATGGTGTATTTTTTTAGACTGATGATAGATGTGGCAGGGCCCAGATCACTGTGGGCTGTGCTGCTCCTGGGCTGGTATTACTGGGCAAAAGAGCAAGACAATAAGCACTATTCTTCCATGGTCTCTGAATCAGCTACTGCCTTCAGGTTCCTGAACTGTTTGAATCACTGCCCTGATTTTTCTTAGTGATGGACTATACTGTGGTACTGCAACCTGAAATGATGAACCCTTTCCTCCCCATGTTGCTTTTGGTCAAAGTGTTTTATCACAGTAATGGAAACCATAACTAAGACAGCAATAGCCTTTATCTCTCTTAAGAGAATTAGGAAGATAGCAAGAGTGGAAAACATTTGATATCCTCATTTGTTCTCTGCACAATGGCACATACACTTGCACACGCACACATACACACATACTGCATGCACTTGTTCTCTCTCTCTCTCTCTCTCTCTCTCTCTCTCTCTCTCTCTCTCTCTCTCTCTCCCTGTCTAGCTCCCTCATGCCACCTTACTCCTTCTCCTCACGTCCCTCACAACAGTTTTCCTTCACCATTTGACAAGCAGCCTTGACCTTAACGCATAACTATTCCTGAATAACTTCAATATTTCCCACAAATAAGGGATTATCTTACACAATCTCAACACATACATCATGAATCACTAATGTAATAGTTTTTTGTATTCTTACCCTCAGACTACTTTTAAATCCCTAGAATTCCCCAGTAACCTTTGTTGTAAAATTAATGATCTCAAATCATGAAGTGCACTTAGTGTTCTTCGCTTTTAAGCATCCTTGAAGCTGCAACAGTGTTTCTTGGACTTGTAAATTCATACAGTTTGCAAACATGATAAGCATTTCCTAACTGTATGATAGCATTTGCCTCAGTTGGAGGTGATGTTTCCTCATATTGAGATGTTTCTGTAGACACACAGATTATCACAGAAACTTCATAGTGTTCTTATGTTCTGTCAACAGGCAAAACGTTCCAGTTTCTATCTTTCCCAATATACTTGCTTCGCCCTCTCAGTTATGACTTGCATACTGCTAGGATCATAGTTCACACGTGCATTTAAAACATATATTCAAGTGAGATTGAAAGTATATAAGCATTTATTCATCCTAAAAATTCTTAGTCTATTAGTCAGTTAATGAATTACAGCTTCATGAAAAAAGGTCTGCCTGCCTTTTCCAATGAGCTATAATTATTCATCATCAGGATTATTTATTTTGATGTTCAAATCCTATGGATTTGCTCATAGTACTTAAGTTACCTTTGTCCTGTGAGTGCCTTCTTCTCTGGCACGTGGTGAGTCTAATTTGTATTATAGAGCCCTTGCTTCTTTTGGGGTATTATCCTTTCAAAAACGTCCCTCAATCTCCTTAGTCAAAAATGGTCCTTAGAAGAAAAGATCGGGGAATTCAAGTCTATTGATTACTACTAGGACTTCACATGTCCCAGCAATCAAGAAGGATTTGTATTTGCATATAATATACATTTTAATATTTAATATAGGTATAACAAAATGTAAGAACTCACACTAATATCTCCTGTTGCTATGCAAGACCTTAAAAATGACTGTCGTTTCCTCCTTCCTTATTTATTTACAAAAAAAATAAGTTTGATAAATGTTTAACATACACATTTACTTGATCAATCTTCCTGTATGTAAAAAAAAAAAAAATCCCATATCTAACATCATCTCCGCTCTCAAGCGATGCCATTTTTATGTGCATGTTTCAGTCTCTCTCACTCAGCTCTGCTGTGGATCATGCCATCTTCACTTAGCTCCTCATCAACTCTCACACTGAGACACTATACATTGGAGTACATATGCACATTTCTTCTGTTTACAGCACATCTCATTACACCTGTACGAGGACCTTCAATCCCTTGCTCAAGTTCTGAAACTCTGCATCACTTCACGTCTGCTAAAGATGCTTCTTTACCCAAATTTGGGTCCAAAATGTCATTTTTTTTTAAATCCTCAAAGTGAGAGTCTAATTTAATCTCTCTTTAACAAGTTCAGAACTGAAGTGTTTGTAAAAATGAACAGACATGTGAGGAGTTATCTAGCAGTAAGCAAGGAAAAAAGAATGCCATTCCCACAGACTTACCAAATACACCTTGACGTGGTATTTGGAGTGACAAAAAAAGAAAAAAAAAAAAAAAGAAAAAAACAAGTTTCCGTTATTTAGGCAAATTGGTCTATTTTCTTGGGCAAGATTAACAAAATAAATAGAGGGTATTAATTCATTCTATTTTCATTTTTATATTTATTAAAATCTAATAACAATCCAGTATATTTCTGAGATACATTTTGGTGAAGCCACATTCACATGAAGATGGGAAAGATGTAGAATTAGTTACAAGACACGAGAAGAAGGGAAAAGAGATGGAGGAGAAAGCAATCACAGCAACAACAACAACACTATCCTTTGGTAAATCAGTTTGTGTACTTACTTAAATTCAATTTGACCTCGAATATATCGACAATCAACTTTTGACTAAAGTGTGACTATCTGGGTATTTCCCAAAGCAACAGGTCAACTTTTTTTACATTTGTAGAAACACTGTAAGAACTATTTGTGTTCTTGGAATTTTTCACTGAAAATTAATCAATGAAAAACATTATGCCGTACATAAAAATTATGCAGAGTATATGTGGAGAAGTTGAAACTGTAATTTATAGCAGCCAAGAGAGGAGAAATTAGAAACAATTCACAAAGAATAATCTACTTGTACTGAAGTAAATGAAGATTTGTAGAACATGCCAAAAGGCACCAACATGAAAGTATTGTACATATGCATACATATGTATATGAAAGGATTATATATGTATATGACCCTCAAAATTAAAACTTTCTCCTACAAAAATGAAGTGACTAAGACTTTTATACTAATCACATATATAATTGCTATGTTAACTCTCCTGACTCATTTAAAACTTAGCAACCCAGCAAAGGTTGTGAAGAAGTCTTAGAAATAGAATACATAAGGAGATACACAGTCATTAGACAGCTGTAGTGAGCTACTATGTTAAAGAAGCTGAGCATTCGTAGTCACCAGCTAAAAGCAAATACAGAACATTTTGGAACTCCACTATAGTCCTTTTAGGTGAATTTGAAATAATTGGCACATCAACACAATCACTGAACATTTGATGCCCTAATATGCTAAGGGTGATAGTGTTAGTTTTCCATACACTTATTTCAGAAAGTTAAAAAAAAATTAAGTTAAGCAAATACCTAGACATTCCATGACCCCAAATTGAACATTTATGTATTTGTTAAATATGGCACACATATAAACCCAAAATGCGCATTAACAGGAGTGGAAAATTAACGAAATGTGATAAAGCAACAGAACTGAAGAGATTTCATCAGCAAACAGGGAGGAACCACTGACACCTAGGAGGGCCTACATTTCCCTAAAGTCCAATGCTGAGATAATAAGCCTCATACAAAAGAACAGGTGCTGTATGAGCCCATTTCTGTGATGGAATATTGATTTTGTTGAGAGAAATCAGAAAGATTTTGCCTGTAGGGAGGTAGATTGCCTGGACAGCATGACAGGTAAATTTCTAGGTAGTAAGGTTGTGCCATACACGAACATAAGAGTGAAGGACAATGCCTCTGTCAAAATCCATCCAAGCATTTGCAAGATTATAGTTGACTGTGTTCAGCACAAGGATTCTTAGAAATGTTTCTAATAAGATTTCTATCAGACTTTCAAGTCAACTAAGAAACACAACCTTATTTCTGTAACTGTATTTTTTTCCCTTTCACTTTGTCTTCTGTTGTTATAGAATGACAGATTGTGGCGGTGTTTCAAATGGAACTGCATCCAAACACCTAGCTAGAAAGTACATGACTTCCCCATAAGTACTTAGCGTTAGCTACAGTGCAAAGAGTTCAATGGGTCTCAGGGTCTACTACATAGAAAGATATCTTAAAAATTGTTTGCTGTAATGTGCATTTTTTACATTTAGTTTCTTACTATGAAATTCACGGAAATGGTTTTTAAGGTAAAGTTATTATAAAATAATAAAAAAATAAACTAGAAACCAGAGGGAAAATGTTAATATAGCAAGAATATTACCTCTGTAAAGAAATATTGAGCCCAGAGAGCACAAAGTCTCAACTCATAAAAAATAAAAGCATTCACAATGAAAGAAATTTAAACAAGTAGCCTAATTAAAAACCAAGCAAACAACTATAGTAGGCATTTCTTCAAGGAAGAGAAACAAGTAACCAGTAACCACAAGAAACACATAAAACATTACTAGGCATTTGGAAATTAGAAATTAAGCCACAGAGAAGTCTCCTTTCACCCCCTTCCTATTGAGCAAGGGGATAAGTCAGTGGAGAAAGTCCTTGCCAGGTGAGAAGTAACACCAAGTCTGATTCTTCACTGCCAACACAAACCCAGGAGCAGCACTTGATGCTGTAATCCTAGTACCGAGGAGACAGAGACAAAGTCATTCCTAGAGCTTTCTGGAAAGACAGTCCAGCCTAATTGGCCAGTGCAGATTCAGTAAGAGACTTCGTCTCAAAAATAAGGTGGATAGCAACTCAGGAAGACACCTGAGAGCAACCTTCACTTGTGCACCACACACACACACACAAATACAAGCAGATAAGAACACATAAACAGTGCCAATGGGTAGAGATACACAATACACACACACACACACACACACACACATGAGCAGATAAGAACACATAAACAGTGCCAATGGGTTGAGATGCACAACACACACACACACACACACACACACACACACACACACACACAAAACACACATACACACACATGAAGAGATAAGTATACACAAACAGTGCCACAGGGTAGAGATGCATAACACACACACACACACACACACACACACACACACACACACACCCCTAAACACTAAAATCAGTGCTCTCAAAATAGAAGAAAAACAATATGCTAGGAACTCAGAGTGGTGCAAACACAGAGGTAAAGAATGCAATGGACATATAGAAAGATAAATAAAGAAGTTCCATATACTACACTAATTCCACTTACATGCATGGGGAACTGAAATCATGCTCATGAATAAGTCTTCATCAAGGTCTTAAGTTCACACTTGCTGTTAGTGAAAAACAGAAATCTCTGCACATATTTAATAGCCCCGTATTTTCCTTGCAGGGCTGAAAATTGCTGTAGCTCTATGAGATCCTCTTAAGAATGTCCTCTGTTTCCCAGGCCTGCTTCACACAGGGCTGTGTCTCACAGAGTACCTGCTGGGAGACAGCAAGGGAAGTAACGGTGTGGAGACCTCAGGACTTCACTTCCACAGATGACCATTCTGACAGGATGTTTAAGCTGCAGAAAGAGCAGGAGGTGGCTGATGCTGTGCATACTATATGGCGTCCTAACGCCTTCCACTTCAGACATATATACCTCTTCTTCCACATCTTTGTGTAATTCCCAAACATACACTTAAAAGTTGCATAACGTAAAACAAATACAATTGCACATTACTTGAGAACTGCAAGAAATGTAGAGTTGTGAAATTTGTACTAATCCATTCCCCGAATTTAAATAAACCTCTAGACAAATGTGGTGGCTCACACCGGCCATGCCAGGACTTAGAAGGCTGCAATATACGAATGGCCATGAATTTAAGTTTAGACTGGGCTGCATAATTAAGTTTCAGCACAGTGTAGTATGGCAACTTGACTTAAAAAACCTCTCAGGATTATGTGGAGAAAGTTTCTGACAGTTTAAATTTTCACATTTTAATGGAATACTTTGGTACAACATAAGTATTTGTACTCAAAATTAAGTTATTTTTGGTTAATAATTTGCAATTGAAATCATTTTTATATTTTCTAAATGGATTTAGGAAATGGCTCAGCTCGTGGTATTATGCAATGTGAGGGGACTACAGGCTCCTGAGAGGAAGACTCATGGTCTTATGACCTAACAACGTGATGAGACTTGTTTCTGATATCTTGTTTTCAAATTTAACCTGAATGTAAAAGAGTGTGTCTACTACTGGATTCTTTCTTTTAGAGGTTGTATATTATTTAACATGGGATTCATTATGAATAGTATTCCAATTGAAATGTTTGAGAGAGGAAAGAACACCACCC
Organism: Peromyscus eremicus; assembly: GCF_949786415.1. Classification (NCBI taxonomy): domain Eukaryota; kingdom Metazoa; phylum Chordata; class Mammalia; order Rodentia; family Cricetidae; genus Peromyscus; species Peromyscus eremicus. The sequence continues at coordinate 19,570,588 of NC_081427.1, forward strand.
CACTTTATTGTGAAATTCTTAATAATATGAAAGCCAGTAGTAAGCTTTGACTGGCATACAGAAGGTAAAATATTCACTGCTTAAATGCTTCAGTGAATCTTCAGTCAGTCTGATGATGAGGACTGAAGACTCTACAGATAAGGGGAAGGGTTTTTAAGGAATCGAGGGGAAAAATGAACTGCAGGATATCAGAAATAATAGGAACAGCTTCAATTAAACCAGGAAGAGATTGATTAATGCTAAAAGCCATAGGGGTCAACAGTAAGAAAATGCCCCCGAGTAAGGAATAACTAAGGAATTATGTGACAAGAAAATAAATTAATTTAACTCAGAAGCCAGGGAAGCATCATTATCAAGAAGTGAGTCAAGGTCAGTATTAGAACAAGGAAATAACTCAGAAGAAACTCCGATTTGGCCTGAAGATCTGCAGTGAATAAAACGATTAGAAGAGGGGCAGAAGCAAGGGGGGAGGTGGAAGAGATGCCCTGGGTCTCTGTAACGTGCCACCACACAGTCTCCAAACCATCATCCTCAGTTCTAACTTCAATTCTACGCAATGACAAAGGACACATTGTTTGACAAGCCCAAGTAGCTCTTTTGTAGCAGATTAGATTTGCAGTGTTCTCCAACTTCTGCGGTATCAATGCTATGCCATACTCAACTTGAAACTACCCCAAGGCATCTGCTGGCATAGAAAGAGTAATAATAGTCTCTTTATAAATAGGCATGAGTTGGCACCGGTACAGCACTATTTATATTACACAAAGGGAGGCACTAAATCCACAAAGGCATATTCAAATTTATGTAAAAAATTTCTGGCTCAAAATCCATATCTGAACAGGGTGTGATGTTATATGCCTGGAATCTTAGCATTGGAGAAGCTGTCACAGGAGTTCAAGGCCAGCTGGGCTACTTAGGGAAACAGTGTACCAGTGGAGGGATGGAAAGGAAGGACGCTTTTAAAATGGAAATTAAAAATCCATATCTTTTCAAAAAAACCAGTCTACAGAAACCAGATCGCCACAATAGCAGCAAAATATGGCCAATAGTAAGGAAAAGCCAAGACTATCTTGGATCTCATAACTGGACAAGAAATCGGAGTTAAAAGGGAGTTTAAAAAGAACTGGAAACTAATAGGGTAGAAGTAGAAAAGTGGATTCAATCATTCTCTGGATATCCATAGTAATCCTTTGGATAGTAAAGAATAATAGTAAAAAGAAGGAGAGGGTCTTTTTTTTTCTTAACAACCAAGGATAGATTTACCCCCAAATCTAAGTATCCTCTTGCTGTGACTATAAGCAAAAAGATAAAGTCAGAAATAATGAGGCTTTTGCAAACTCAAAATTAGTGGGGTTACTCTTCAGAATAACCTAAATACCCATAGATGAAGAATTAAAGGAAAAGTGGTAAACACATGCACTGTTATTATTCAGCTATGAAGAACAAAATCTTGATATTTACAATGAATTGGATGGAACTAAAGAACGTTGTTCTAAGCGAATTAAACCAAATAAAGACAAATATTGGTATTCTCTCCCATATGTGGAAGTGAACAAAACTGGTCTAAATGAAGAACAGCGAGTAATAGAGGTTGCAGGGATTAGGGATGTACATGGAACAAGGCTACATGTGATTGTCACAGCCTATGTGCATTATGAAATTGTGCACTGAAGCTTGTTCATATGTATAGCTAAAATATATTGACCCAAATGTAAATAGTATGTAGCAGTGAAAAGATGATATATACAAGCAGTTCCACTTCATCTCTTTCAAAACATCAGAAAGGGATTTAAAAAAAAAACAGCAATATTTCAGGACCATAATCATGTTGTGAATATTTAATGATGTGCAAGGAAAGAAAAGAAGATAGTAGATACAGAATTGAAACTCTTAGAAAGGGCTAAGAGAGTTCAATTTGACCAATTGAACTTTGAACAGTATTGCTTTGAACTATGTGGGCTCACCTAAATGTGTATTTATTTTCTTTTGGAAAGGTGTAACCATTGAGAGAGACAGAGAGAGAGAGACAGACAGACACACACACACACACACAGAGAGAGAGAGAGAGAGAGAGAGAGAGAGAGAGAGAGAGAGAGAGAGAGAGAGAGAGAGAGAGAGAGAAGGGACACAGAGAGACAGAGAAATATAAAAGCTACAAAAGGTAAAAAAAAACTAGGTACTTCATGTGTCTGTTATCTGTGACATATAGATAGGACACAGTCTGTTCTATAATTTTCTACACTAATGGTTATGCATATTACAAAAAATTAAATTTCTAGGTTGGAGAAGTGACTGAGTTATTAAGAATGCATACTGTTTTTGCAGAGGACCAAATATGGTTCCCAGAACCCAAGCCAGGTGGCTTAAAATCACATATAATTATCTGATCTGGAATTACACTCTATCCTTTGTGGGTACCTTTATTGATATGCACATAGCCCCACATAACCATAGATACATACACAGAATTAAAATGATAATTTTCAAAAACATTAAAGTTTGCCAAAACATTTATATATAAATAAAAGCCTTACAGGGGACCACTAGAAACAAAGAACCTACAAGAGTATAAAGACACCATGTTAAGTCATAACTGCAGTTCCAGGTGCATTGCTGACATTACAACAGAGCTATCTTCTGTGCTAGAGTTGGATGTTCCGGTTGCAGGCGTGATTTCAATGCCTGAGATACTAAGAGAGCCATAAACAGTTCAGGTTGTGCCTCCTGCAAGTTGTATCACAGGAAAAGTAATTTCTCTTGCTTCTTTTGTCTTGCATAGAGTTTACTGTATATGAAGCTCATAAACTGGACTAGACTATCAGTGAGATTTTCCAGCAACTGCAAGACAAATTAGGAAGAATCTAAACTTATAATTGAATGTTTGACTGCATAGACGGTTGCCTTTAATTCCTACATTGTGTAAGTGTCCACCATCATCAATATTTTGTGGCAAAAAACACAAATATAAACCAAAATGAATAGTTTCATTGCTTAATAGAAACATTAAATACATTTTTGTATTTAATGTTACATTGAAAAGAATAAAAAAAATTTTATCAAGAATTTTCTTTTCTTTTTTTTTGGCTTTTAGAGACAGGGTTTCTCTGTGAAGCTTTGCGCCTTTCCTGGATCTCGCTCTGTAGACCAGGCTGGCCTTGAACTCAAAAAGATCCACCTGCCTCTGCCTCCCCTGTGCTAGGATTAAAGGCATGCACCACCACCGCCCGGCAAGGATTTTTTTTTTTTTTTAATTTTACATACCAATCACAGATTATCTTCATTCCTCCTCCTGGCCCTCCAGCCTTCAGCCCCGGCCCATCCCCCATTCCCTCCTACAAGAAGGTAAGGCCTCCCATGGGTAGTCAGCAGAGCCTGGTACATTCAGTAGAGACAGTTCCAAGACCCTCCCCCTGCCTCTGAGGGAGCTCTGGGTTTAACTAAGAGATGCTGCCTTAAAAAAAAAATAAATAAATAAATAAAAACAAAATAAAAAATAAAAAAGCTGGAAGGGGGTGGATTTTCCCAATATCCCCAGTATCAACCTTAGGCTTCCATATGCCCATGCTAATATGTGCACGCCCTCCCCCACCACAATCCAGCACACATTCCCATGAAAAAAGCAAAACAATTACTCATTCTATACAATTGGTGTGAAAAAAAATCACCCTTTTAGTGATGCTCGAGAGATTAAAAAAAAAGAAATAGCTGTGTTTAATAAATACTGTAAGATCAACAGCTGATGCTGGGATCCATGACGGCAGTTTGGCTGTCACCAGTTTTAAGCAAATTTAAATGTGTGAGCAAACCCAGAAACCAAAGGACCATGGTCTAAAATCATAAAAAACAATCAAATAACTGTCACAGAAAAGATACAATATCTTCAATGGGAGGACAAATAATTAGGTAATTTTTTAAAAAAAATAATAATGCATTGATAGTATAGAAAAAGAGAAGTGAATGATTCCTAATTGACAGCGAAGTGTGAAAGGCATCAATACAGAAGATGTAAGTACATGTGGGTCCGAGCAAGCAGTGTGCACACAGAGTGTCTGAAACTTTATTCAGATGGGGGAAGAAAAACAGGAATACTCTCTGTTGCCTCCACTAGATAATATTACACATGACAACTTCATTTTGATAAATGGTGTGGTTCATAATGTGATGTTTAGGATAAACCATAAAAAATAAGCAAGTAGCATTCAACACCACAATAGCTAAATTGAATTCATAAACTTTTAGAGCAGAAAAGTAAATGATAAAAACTTCAATTTGAGAGAGAATTAAAGCATTTTCATTGTGTTTCATTTTGCATAATTTCCGCCACCTTCAAAAGCTGTTTCTTTCTAGAATATCCAATCAATCAATGATTATGTCTTCTCTACCTTTCTTTATACACATTATAGCTTCCAAATGTGGAAAATGGTGCATACTATTCAGGTGTTCAGTGATCATACTTAATTTTTCTGTTATGTTGATGACACTGCTCATCTTCCACATCCTCTGCTAATTGTACCATGTTTAAATTCTGAATGGATTTCCACGGATTGATTCATCTTTTTATTATTAGTTCCTGTTGTTGCTCGGCATGACTTAAATATTTTTGGTATTATTAAACATGCTGCTTTTGTTTTCTGGGTATTTTTAAATCATTATTGATAACATTAGGCTTTATTCTGGTACTATCACACTTTGCATATTTTTAAAGATTAGTTCTTCATGAAAAAGCAGAGTAGTAGCTCTTGGGTTAACTTCTCTCTGCCACAGAATCATGTTACTCATGTAAAATCAACGATCTAGAAGTCTGATATTTATTTTTATGGCAGATATGACCACCACTGTTCCTTTGTGATCATGGGATACTATTTCCTTTGAGACCTCGAAGAGACTTACTTCCAATCCTTCTATGCCTTTTACATAGACTGAATCACTGAGGCCAGATTGGGAAAATGTATATAATTTTTCTGTGTATAGCTTTCTCATTTTTGGTACTTGACATTGGTTATTGAAAGGTAAGAACAAAGATTATCTCATGTTTCAGAACTTTAACAATTTATCCTTAGCACCACTGCTTCAAGGCAGAACATGGACAAAACAATGTTTTAACGTCAGTTGATTCCTGCTTCTTGGGAACACTGCCATTATTGCCAAACTGGAAGAAAGGGAAAGTATTAGGCTTTTACTTGTTGCTAGAAATCATAATAGAAGGCAGGGGGAAATGCTGAGAGGTTAAAGATATGCATATGAAGTCCATATTTTGTGCATCTTTTCAGGAATAGATTTTGGTTGTCATAAATAACACTAGTTATTCAAGCACATTTAAAAATTGATTATCATAGCATATCAGGTGGAGAAACTATGTAAAACATAAGCCATGTTGCTATCAATACAGTAGACAACACTCCAGAAATAAAAATAATTTTTCTTAGTTGCAAATTATTTCACTTTTCTCAAAAATCCGCTCATGACTACACCATACAATTTATGTCATGAACAGATATTAAAATGCATGATTTTTTTTTACATTTTTCATAGATACTTCACATACTTTAGGACAAATGAGATTGGAAGAGACTGTTAGACAGTAATGATGAAAATGTACTGAACAAAAACAAAGACCATGAAATCATTAAAAGTAAACTGTGCCTCCGACGAAAATATATCTCTGTGAGGAATCAGTAACCATGGGAAGAATTGTAACCCTTTCACCACAGAAGAAACAGTGAAGGAAACTTACTGTCTCAGGGAAGAAGGTGGCTCGGAAGAAAAGAATGAAATGTCACAGAGGAAATGACAGCACTACAACACATCCTATTAAGGGAGAACTTGGAGATATTTCACAGTAATGAACTCAGCTAGGAGGGTGACAATTTACCCTGCTATGACAAAGATGCTCATTCTGTGTCATGGTCTAGGAAGAAAATTAATCTATTTAAACTGCTCTTGTTTATTGTTTTATTTACTTATTTATTTATTTATTTATTTATTATTTCATAAGAACAAAGCACTCAAATTTTCTTGCTGTTTTCTATGACTGCATACTTCATGATATCAATTTACCAACTGTTTCCATTTTCATATTTTTCTTTCTACTAGAGAGCAATGCTAAATCTTTGACAATAGCATCTTAATGTAGAAGACATATTGATCACTGCAGGATTTCATTTTGGTACAGATATATTTGGTGGTCTCACAAAATCCTAGCCTGCTCTCAAAGTCATCATCACTAACAAGCGATGAACCTACATGTGTATGTCATGGTATGAGGTTCAAAGAAGGAGACTTCATCTCTTGTTCTCTTGGGTCTCAGACCTAGAACCAAACTCTCTATCCATCAGAAAAAATTCACAAACACACACACACACACACACACACACACACACACACACACATGCTCACATATACACACACACACCACCACCACCTCAACCACCACTACCACCACCACCAGCAACAACAATAATATATATCATCCAAAATACCTGATGGCATTGGTAAACCTGGACAATATCTAAGTAATTAAAGTCAGAAATTTGGGAAACTACCATATCCCAAAGGAACCCAAGGATACAGGTCAGCTAAATATACTATGTTCTCCCTATGGGATCATAGAACAGATAAATGAGAAGGAAGGAAAAAACTGCAAGTAAAACAATTAATAAGATTTAGTTGGTACCTACATACCCATTAGTATATGACTAGTGACAAATGAACTAAGTAATTAAAAGTTGAGAGAGGAAAAATGCAGTGTAGAGGATCTTTAGATACTATGATTACAACTTTTACACACACACACACACACACACAAAAAAAAAAAAAAAAAAAAACTTAATACAGTAAAAGGCTCCGTTTAAATGTCTCTTTGAGATTCTGTCCTATGTTGTTTTGTTAAAAACTGAAATGTAGCCAGGCGGTGGTGGCGCATGCCTTTAATCCCAGCACTCGGGAGGCAGAGGCAGGTGGATCTCTGTGAGTTCAAGGCCAGCTTAGGCTACAGAGTGAGTTCCAGGACAGGCACAAAGCTACACAGAGAAACCCTGTCTCAAAAAAACAAAAAAACAACAAAAAAAAGCCCTGAAATGTAATAATTGCCAAAAATGTAATTTAGTAAATCCACAAATCAAGAGGGAATTTGAGGATCCTTGTATCTGTAAAAGGATCTGAAATTTCCATCCCACAACATCCTGCTGTGAATTCTGCTCAGCACTCATCACATTAATAATTATTTGTCACACACAATATTTCTGTGTATATGGATGAAAACTTGGTAACAGACCCAAAGAATTCTGTGCAACTAGTGTAAATTACTATCTAAATCCAATAAGAACAGTAAAGAAAATACATCATGGTGAGTGATGTCTCATGTAAAATGAATGACTACAAATTCACAATTAAAAAGTTAAAGAATAGCATTCCCAACGTCGATATTTTAAGAACTTAATACTTTTTTTCAAATAAGAAATGCTATTTAATGAAATTTCAGGCTAAATTAAAATAAGAAATTGAAATCCCTCAATAGATACATGAAATATACTGGGAAATATGTCATGGTTGTTCATGAGCAAAACAGACTAAAACTAAAAGGTAATTCTTTATTCTGATAAATCATATAGTAGTGTTTTAAAATGTTACTATTATCAGGTGTGGGAGTGCATGCCTTTATTCCCAGAACTTGGGAACAGTGCAGAAGGGTCTTATTTAGTGAGTTCCAAGACAGCCAGGGTTATCTAGGGAGATCCTGTCACAATAAAAAGAAAGAAAGAAAGGAAAGAAGGAAGGAAGGAAGGAAGGAAGGAAGGAAGGAAGGAAGGAAGGAGAAGGGGAAGAGGAAGGGGAGTGGAGGGGAGGGAGGGGAGGGGAAAGAGGAAGGGAAGGGAAGGGAAAGAGGAAGGGAAGGGAAGGGAAGGGAAGGAAAGGGAAGGGAAGGGAAGGGAAGGGAAGGGAAGGGAAGGGAAGGGAAGGGAAGGGAAGGGAAAGAGGAAAGAAAGGGAAGGGAAAGTGAAAGTGAAGGGAAGGGAAGGGAAGGGAAGGGAAGGGAAGGGAAGGGAAGGGAAGGGAAGGGAAGGGAAGGGAAGGGAAGGGAAGGGAAGGGAAAGAGGGAGGGAGGGAGGAAGGAAGGAAGGGAACTTCATAATTTAATGGTAGGACAGTAAATGTTTTCTCTGCAATGAGGAAAAATGAGAATTACACAATCATTTATTCTATTCTTTACTGCACTGCAGTGTCCTCAGGGCAAAAGGACAGAAACATGTTTCCTTTGATGGTCCCAGCAAGCCTACTTGCAGAGGTGTTCATCTGCCTGTGTTTGTCCATCACCAGCAATCAAAACAAACAAAAACCTCTTTAGTCTGTCCATCTGCTTTCCCTTCTCTGCATTCTCTTTTTTGTTCACTATATTCAGAATTACCTCATCATGTCACTGATATTAGAGTCATTGAGGCCACATCTGTTGTACTTGACTTAGCATCAGTGTTTGACAAAGCTAACTCTCTACACTCCACACAGTATCTATACTTGTCTTCTGAACTACCCTAGAGATTATCAAGTAGCACATACCTGTAATGCCCGTACTCAGGAGGCAGGAGGGGCTGGAGTTCACAGCCTCCTTTGGCCTCATGCCTAGTTTAATATCAGCATCACAAAGCAAACAAAAACAAAATAGTTGGCTTTTTATTTTTCAGTAGCTAATGAATACCTGTTCTTAATTTCGTCTGGTCCCCACCCCCTTCATGCTAACTTCTAACATATGCTAGAGTATTCTCCATCTCTCTCCCCTTCTCTTATATGTACCTGGCCTTGGAAACAGACCTACTTCTTCTTTTCTGATTACATCAAATTCATTGTTATCTTATACCAAGCTTTGGATATAATAGCATCAGTGGACTTCTGAGTTCCCAGCAGACCTCATAGAATATATCTCCAAATAGGTGCTGTTTAATGCAATGGGACAAAATAAAAATGATGCCCTGGCACTGTCTGTAATAATTCTTCCTAATGCAAACCAAAATAATATCTTTATATTCACCTTAAAATCATAAGCCAGGGTGAAAGTTTAAAACATAATGGGAGAGGAATTAACAAAAAAATGAAATAATAAAGTCAGCTTTAGCCATATCGAAAAGTAAAATAAAGAAACAAACACTAAAATGTATACTATAAGGTAAAAATCATAATTAATATATTTGACCCTTTTCCTGCAATTCTATATTTTGCCAATTCACAAAGGAAAAATAAATCAGAATTAATAGAAAAACACATATTAATAAGCTGCTCTTATAAGAAATTATGACAATCTGTGAACTGAAATAATAACACGTTAGAATTATTTCTGTAAATTAGATTTTTCAAGTTAAACGACGGCAGGAAGTGAGATATGAAAGCGTTTCCTGCATTTTACAGGGGTGCACACTCCTTGACCTGTGGCTGCTTTGTCTCATTTCGGAGTGAATCATTCCAACCTCTGACTCCATAATCATTTTTTTTTCTTTTTTTTTCTGAGGTGGCCCCCCTTGAGTCCCTCTTTAAGGATCCATGTAATTATACTAGAATTTACTACGTAATCCAGGATAATCACTTCACATCAAGAGTTTTAGTGTAATCACATCTCTATAATCTCTTTAAGACATTTAAGCATTGTACTCAAAATCTGGGATATAAGACATGGTATCTTTGGGAGCATTTGCTCTGGCACTGACTGGTGATAGCACCTGTCCTATAGGACTTGGTCTCCATCTCCCATTACATCTTTGTTTGACTTCAGCCTCCTGCACTGCTGCCTTCCAAGTCTTTGATCTGGCTCTGCTCACAGGCTTGCCCTCCTCCACTGCCTACCAGACACTCTCCATTTTAATCTTGTTCAGTACCTGTTCCTTCTTCAGGCAAAGAATATCACATTGTTAGAGGCATAGTAACTGCACTTCTTCCTCCAAGTCCTTTGCTCAAATGTCATCTGTATTAGCCACTACCAATGTTCTACCCTCACCTACCCCAATATTTATTACCTTAATATATCTATTATTTTCTAACTTTATTTATCAACTAATATATCATAAGAAAAATGTTGTGTATTATTTACATTCATCACTTTTCCTACTAAATATGTGAGTTTCAGGACAGGGTATGGTCTTCCATCTAGTGACCAGCCTGAGAGAGGGTATGAAAATAATGATCTCTTCATACCTCCTATGGTTCTGAGAATGAAAAAAAAAAAGAGGACTAGAAGTTTTAAGGCAGCTATTGGTAAAATGATAGGCAAACTTCTTCAGAAAGATGAATATTATTACTAAAGAAACACCAATAAAATATGATGGATAGAAACCATCTAAAAGCAAAAAAAAAAAAAAAAAAAAAAAAAAAAAGCAAAAAAGAAGAAAGACTGTAGATTTGGAGTAAGGAAAGGCAATATACTCACCATAGGATAACGTTCTAGTTAAAAATCTAGGAAAGAGACTGACAGTGTATAGAAAGATTAAAGCTGAGTACAGACTGCAGGACAAGAGTGGTTCTCCAGACTACATACTTTAAAGTTACTCGATATACATTTGTACTAGGAAATACTCATAGAAAGATTGTCAGTAACAATCAAAGCCTGGGTGGGAGGGGGGGCATTACGAATGCCTTACTGATAGGATGCATAAGTAAGCACCAATATTTACATGAACAAATAGTCTATGAATGGGCATGAGAAAATGAGAAAAAGATAGCTTAATTGTGATTTACACTACAGTTTCAGGGGGGAAAAAAGATAAAATTCCAGCATTTTACTTAAGAATTGGTACACAGAATGTCGAAGTATAAAGAAGAATGCAGAATTACCGAAAATAAAGGTTGTTGACTTAGAAAAAAGAAATACTGTGCTAAGACATAGGACATAGTGGAATTAGAGTTTGGCATAATTATGTTTTCTAGATCACTGGGTGATCACAATTCCATTTCAGATATCTCTTCATTAATAAAATGGCAGGCGAGTGGCTCATACCTGTAATCACACTACTATGAAAGGTTGAAATCAGGGGATTCCTATGAGTTCAATATAGAATTGGACGACATAGTGAATTCAAACTGAACTTAGCCTGTAATATCTTTTTTTTTTTTTTTTTTGGTTTTTCGAGACAGGGTTTCTCTGTGTAGCTTTGCGCTTTTCCTGGGACTTACTTGGTACCCCAGGCTGGCCTCGAACTCACAGAGATCCGCCTGGCTCTGCCTCCCGAGTGCTGGGATTAAAGGCGTGTGCCACCACCACCAGGCTTTTTTTTTTTTTTTTTTTTTTTTTTTTTAACATTTATTTATTTTGTATACAGTATGCCTGCATATGTCCCAGCACGCCAGAAGAGGGC